>NC_142089.1:42306743-42607837 GCF_054644295.1 Miniopterus natalensis
ACAGGGGGAGACTATTAATTAAGGCTCAGAAAGAAGGTTGTCAAATTGTTTTAGGAGCCTAGTGAGATGGGAAATTATAAATTTTGAGAAGGGGCATGGAAACAATATTAAGTTATGGATAGATCTTGCTAAGATGACCTAGAAGTGAAAAAATGATAGATACTGGTGACACTGTGTTTGGACATGTGTTGTTGCCTGGGTAGGAGGGAAATAAAGACAGGTTGGGGCAAGAGGTCCACCACAGTTCTTTTCATACTGTGAAATGATGGGAATAATTCTTGAAGTAGCATGTTTATGAAGGTTTCTTGAGGGGAAGAGGCAGGTTTTGTGCCTGCCACCATCGCTTCAAGTAGTGCAGCTGTGCTTTTATTTCATGTTATATCAATAGGGATTTTTTATGTAATATTTTTTCCATAAAGTGTTCTACAGCCAAAAGGAATCTCGCCACAATGAACTAGTATCAAAGGAGGAGGTCAAGGATTTGGGAGTATTAATGGGCTTTGCTGAAATGGGGGTTCTTCCTACCTCCAGTCACAGCTCATGCTTCTTCTGGTTGCCAAGGTGAAATTTCCTTTCTGTAGCAGTGACTCTGGAATAATGTTTTCATGGAGAATGCCCAAGTGAGAGATAAACACAGCTGTCTGCTAGTGAAAGGTTACACACAATTCCTCTCAAGGGCCTTGGGAAGGGAAGAAATGTGTAGCCCTTCTAGCTCGATACTGTTTCCAGGGATCATTTTATCGGGAACATAGGGTAATTAGTAAATTCTCTGGCCATTTGGCATTTGTCTTATTGATCTCCTGATATTTTATAAATGTTTTCATTCATGTAGTGCTATTTGCTCTTCTTATATAATCCTTCCTAGTATGTTTCTGGAGAAAGTGTTTGGGGAAAGATGAGACAATTGTATACAGAGATATTGAAATATTAATGCACCCATCAAAACAGGATGAAATGGGGGCAAAATAAAAGCCAGGTCATAAGTTAAGCCAGTGTCTTCAAAATATGTATGGATACCAAATCATATCAAATATTTGTTAAAAATGAAATGTCTAGATTTGAAGCTACTAAATCAAAATTCCCAGGGGAGCACCTTGAATCTGTATCTTTAACAAGCTCTCAAGTGATTCTTATGCAGTCAGCTCATTGTTGGGTATTTCACAAACCATAGCTTTAGGCCACCAAGGCACCTACAAATGGCCTTATTTGACTATTCAACCAGGGCCAGTCTACAATCTGAGCAGCAATGCACAACCTGTGGGCAGCTTAATATCATCACCCACTACTCAGTCACCACTACCATTTTTATTTGCCTCTATGAGTCTTACCTTCCCACACATAATATGTTCAAAATAAATATTCTCTAATGATCCTCTGGGGAACAGGCAGCAAACACTGAAAAGAATACAGTTTACAGAACTACCCTCAGGGAAAAATGTAAACCAATTCCAGTCTTGTAAATGTTGCCTGATTCTTAAGTATTTAAGAATGGCCTTCAGCACTGTGGTGCCTGAAATAATGCAGTTGCTGCAGCATTTGCAGAGGACATAGAAAGAGAGATCAATTTAGTCACATTATCTTTTTAGGTCCTCAAAACAATTCTTCCCTGGAACATTATGACTCCTCAAATATATAGATGGGGAAACTGAGGCTCAGCATAAATAACTGTCTTATTGTCACACAGCTAAAAAGTGACGGTGTTAGTGCTCAAACCCAGATCTTTGTGGTTCCAAAGTCTATATTTTTTCACCATATCATTTAAGGCCTGTGCAGATTATCATGTTTTCTACTACCATTAACACTGATGAACGCCAAGACACATTTTGAGGAAATGGCCATGTACCTGGGATTGCTTGACTAAGGCTCCTGGAAAGGAGAGCGATTGTGTACATGGATGCTATGGCACACAGAGGACTGGAGCATGCACTCTAAATTCAAAGTTTAAATCCCTCCAATAACATTATGATTATTAAGTCTCAATTTCCTCATCAGTGAAATGGATATATTTATTCTACTGTTCAGAGGGTTGTCTTAAGAACTGCATGCTGTATTATATGTAAAGTACTCCACATCAGGATTGGAGAGTAGTAATTATTGAATACCTCGAACAAGTTGGAGTCATTGTCATCCCCAGGTGGTCATGTAGGCCCACCTGACCCATGTCCTATTCATTGAGAGATCATATTGTGGTTTTCTTTTATTAAAGAGCTTTATGTTAATAAAATCATGCTCATGAAATCTTTTTTTTTCAGTGTAATTCTGCTTCCATATAATTTAACTATTCTTGATAAATGTGATTTTAACCATGGAATGGAAATAGCTTGAGTTTGTACTGTCATAAAGCAGAGTTTTGTAATAGGAAGGGCTTGAATTTTGAATTCATACAGGACTATGCCCAATTGTCTACACCATCAATCTCTAGTTGTATGAACTTGGCCAGTTTCTCTGAGACTCAGTTCTCATTTGTAAAATGAAGATAATAATATTAATGGCAAATGGTTATTGTGAAGATTAAATGTTGAAAGGATCTGATAACAAGTAAAATACCTGGCAGTTAGTAAAAGTATATTTAAAAATGCTTTCAGCAGCAAGTAGTAAAACCCAACACACATGAGTAGCTTAAACAAATAGGGTTTTATTTATTTTTCTGATAACAAAATGCCAGAGAGAGATAATTACTGACACTGGGTGAGCTACTCAGTAAGGGTGACATAAACTTCTTATTCTTTCTACCAGCGTTGGAATGTTTCTTTTTATCCTAAACTTGTCACCTCATGATCACAAGATGACATCTACAACTTTTGACTTCAAAAGAAAGAAAGAGTAAAAAAAAAAAAAAAGAATTAAAAAGTCTTCTCTTCAGGAAACTTGGGCTTTGTATTCAGAAATAGAATCCTCCCCTAGCAGAGAGTGCCTTTTATAGATCATCGGACAGAACTGAGTCACTTCTCCTCTTTAGCTCAATCAGTGGCCGTGGGTAATAGAATTACCACTATTCATCACCTGGACTGGAATAAGGAAGGGTCTGATCTGTATGAGATAAAGGGATCTCAGCCAGATCCCTGACACAGTAGGGTTCTATCAAGTCAAGTAGGGGGATTTGGGGTGGGCAAAGGAGACTCTGGGTGGGCCATAGAAAAAATATGCCACCGTGGTCATTCAATAAAGACTAATTTAAATCTCCCTTATCTAATAAACATGAATAAAATTACAAATAAATAAAAATCTCTGACCAGATTACAAGTCCTGATATTTAGTTCATGAAAATATGACCTCTGGACCCAGATATACTATAGGGTTTGTGAATTTGTTCTCAAAAGGAGCCAGACTTTCAAGAAATAAGCTTAATAATTTGGATCAGTTTTTAGTATGGATTCCAAAGAATGAATTCCAATCTAAATATTGGAAGAGATTAATAGCAACCTTTGGGTCACTTTCAAAGAATGCTGGTCTTGGCTAAAGATTTAGGAATAGAACGATCTGGGTGAGTAAGATTTGCATTGGATCTTTTCCCAGAATTGCATTAGTCAGGCCTGGTAAATGCAGGAGGGAAGAGCTGGAAACATAGCTAGCAGTCAAGAACTGCTTCTTCCCATGTGGGAAGGTTTGACTTAAAAAGTCTGGACATCATTTCATTATAGGTATATCCCAAGCCAAGATCTGACTCCTACTTACATTTCTAGCCTCACATTTCACCACTCTCCACCCTGTCATCTCTCCTCCGCACCACAACTTCTTGGCTCTCCTGCCAACTCCCAAAAGCTAGGCTATCTTTGTTACAAACTGCCTGGGTACCTGATACTTTCCTTTGTATCACATACAACACTTATAAATAAGTGAGTGTTTACTTGTATAATTATGGTTTGCTATCTCCTAGTAGAATATAGGCCCTTTGAGGTGCTATATCCTCAACACAAACAATGTTTGTTACATGGTAAGCAATCCATAAATATTTATGTTTGAACATGTATATTTAGAATGCACCACTTAAGAAATTTATCTGAAAATCCAAGTATACAGACAGATTGGGGAGGAGGAAGTGAATTTTTACTTCATAAAGTAATTTCCCAGAGGAGTCCTTTAAAGATGGAGCTTCTTTCAGGGATTTAAAATAGAATTTGATTTACCAGAATTGGACTCACATTACTTTTCAGGAACACACACACACACACTGACACACTCCTAGTGCAAAGCCATCTGCTACAAACACACCCTCTAAATTCCTTATTTCCAGCCATGACCCAAAGGCAATTATAAAAAAAGAAAAGAAAAGAAAAAGAAAAGAAAATGAGAGGGTGGGGAGCAAGCTAGCTCTAAAATATGAGCCCAAAGATTAACAGAATAAAATAAATAATGATGAGAAAGATGAGACGCCTCATAGGGACATTAGGATAGGATCGTGTGGCTCCCAAACAATTATCTCCCACTCTTTCTCCTAACAGCAGGTTTGATTTTGAGTCAGTTCTGGGAGTGAATCTGTTCTGTGGAGGACTAGAATGGTTGTTCTTGTCTGAAATAAGCCAAGTGGGCTATTGGCCAAATCCACTAGTGTTAGTGTGGGGGTGGGTGGGGGTGGAATATGGAGGCCTGGGTGGTAATGATAATGGCAGCTAGCCGTCCCTGTGCACTCACTGTGTACCACACACTGTGCTGTGCACTGGACTTGGATCACTGCTTATAAACTTCAAACTCTTGTCTGCCACTTTCTCCATAATTTTTGGAACGTCACTTGATGCCTTTTCATTCAGTAAGTGAAACAAATGACGCCTACTTGAACCTACTCATAAAATAAGGCTCAAAGGTGGTGATGGGTGTGAATACGCTGTCACCTGTGAAGTGCTTGAGAAATATAAGACATTTAACCATGGTTTATATTTGTGTTTGCTTATATATATCACATACATATATTTACTTATATACTTTATGTTTTGATTTGTATTTGTTTGTTTCAGCCTAACAATTAGTTGGATCTATGCTTAGGATATAATGGTAGCTGAGAAGCCACATAGCTCATCAACCTTTGAGATTAAGACTCCTTAGAGAGAGAGCAGTTTGCCTCTGAAATGATGAGGAAGACTTGCCCAAGTGAAGTGGGGCAGAGGACGACTGGGCCTGCCAAACAAATGCAATGGGATGAGCAAAACTCAAAAGGCATTAAAGAGTATCCAACAGTTGGTTGTGGGAAGAAAAGCAGGACTTGAGTCAGAGAGTCAAACAATGAGGCTGGAGACTTGCACAAGGCCAGGTTATCTAGGGCATTCCATACCCACTAATGAGTTTGACTTGCATTTATGGAGAACAAATGAGCTGCTTTAAGCAGAGGAATGACATGGTTGTATTTGTATTTTAGAAATATCAATTGGAGGCAGTGTGAAGGATAGATGTGAGAGGACCCAAACTAGAAAGGGAAAGTTAAGTTAGGAGGCTGAAACAGTAATTCTAACCTGATGACAAGGCCTCAACAGGAGAAACGGTAGCTCAAATAGAGAGGAGGGAATGCATTCCCTAAATATATGTCTCTGGGGGAGGAATTTCACATTGGCAAAATCTGGTTACTGATTAAATATGCAATAAAGAAGAAAAAGTAAAAGAAAGTCCTTGGTGAATTCAAGATCCAAAAATATTTTTCTGGATGAATGGGTGGATGGATGGAAGGATGGATGGATAGATAATTTGGGTATATAAATGCTGACAAAGTTTGATTTGGTCCTGGACTTCATGAGGTACCAGAGATTTGATTTTGATTTTACTCCTATAAATCTAGATTGTTCAGTCAAATTATTTAGCCACTCAGACACTCAAATTCTACAAATCCTACCATGTACCAAACACTGTGCTGAGCTCCATTGGCATGCAAAATTAAATAATGCTGGCCATTTCCTTCAAGAGGTTTACATTCTTGGTAGGAAAACAAGATATATAAAAAATATAAGGCATCCTGGGGAGCAAATGATGTGTGCCAAAGGTCAGTGGTTCAAGTCCTCAGATATGAAAGAGAGGGCATAGGGTGGCATGGATGGCTTCATGTTACACGTGCAACCTCATTTGGGCCTTGAAGGAGAAGGACAACACATTTAGGTCAAAGGAACAGGGAAGGAATTAACAGCAGGGAGTTAAAGGGTGGGGGAATCAGCAGAGCTGTGTTTGAGGATTTTAAGTAGGCTAATGTGTCTGGAGAACCCCTCCCTCTGGTCAGCCACGAATGAGATATTCTGGGTGGTCCACCTCTGCATGGTCCTCTTTGCTCTGTCATAGCAGATCTCTGCAGGGACCTTTGGGATACTTATTGTTTTAGCTGTCAAATCACTCACCCTCCTTTTTGAACATTGAACCCACATAAGTGGAGTTGACGGGCTGGGTCCTGTCCAACCAACCACCTCAGAGATAACTTCTAAGACAGCTGTGAGGAAGCACACGTGTTCTAAAGACCTCACAGTTTGGAAACCCTTGGGTTAGTCCAGCCCCTTCATTTTACAGGTGGGAAAACTTGGACCCGGAGAGGGTATGGGAATTGCTCAAAGCCACATACACTAATGTCTCCTGACTCAGTAGAGTTTAGCTGTAAATAGAACTCATATTTCCTGGGGCAAGGCTGGGCTGGTACAGTTTCTATATTCTTGGTTGGAGACAGGCATCTTGTTAAATCATATGCTGCCCCATCCTTTATCTTTAATGGACATTTAATTTTTTTATTTTTATTTTCTTAAAATATATCTTTATTGATTTCAGAGAGAGGAAAGGAGAGGGGGAGAGAGAGATAGAAACATCAATGATGAGAGAGTCATTGATTAAGCCTGCAACCGGGCATGTGCTCTGACCGGGAATTGAACCCCGATCGCCTGGATCCTAGGTCGACGCTCAACTGCTGAGCCACGCCCGGCCGGGCTAATGGACATTTTAAAGTTGCCTTTGCTTGGGTAAATCCAGTCTGCAAAAGCCCCACGTAGCTTCTACTGAGGGTGGTCAGAAGCCACTCAGCAAGCTGCCTGTTTGAAAACAATGGGCAGGGAGAGGGAATATTAGCTTTTGGCAGTAGGCAGAGTCTTGATATGCCTTGTACTGCCTTAGAGAAGAACTAATTTTCTCTGCTCTGTGTTCTGAGGAAAACATCCCCACTTTTGACAGATGTTCTAATTCAACAATTAGCAGTCACTAGGACATGCAAAAATTACCAGTTGTTAAAGCCTCACTTAGCGAAAGGGGAGACAGAGAGTATTTTTATT
Organism: Miniopterus natalensis; assembly: GCF_054644295.1. Lineage (NCBI taxonomy): Eukaryota > Metazoa > Chordata > Mammalia > Chiroptera > Miniopteridae > Miniopterus > Miniopterus natalensis. The sequence continues at coordinate 42,313,967 of NC_142089.1, forward strand.
CCCAGCAGCCTTGGGCTGTGTAGCTTGAAGCTCACACTTGCCCAGTATTTCTCTAGCTTATGTGTTTCACCACTAACTGTTATTTATTTTTAAATATTCTAAAAATGTGCCTATCACAACAGCTTCTGGGTTGTGGGAGGAGAAAAGAAAAGCATGCGATGTTCTATGAAATGGCACCCATTAAAGAGCTTCCTTTCTGTCCCTTGGTACCATTATGTCATAGGAAAGGCTGGCAACCCTTCAGCCCAAGGGCAGCTTTGTTAAGAGAGCTGGGACACTTCTGTTCCAGCAAATGATTAGGCCCTTCCTTCCCACTCAGGTATTCTGGGGAAAATTAAGACAGGAGATTTAGTTGTTTCCATTTTCACAGCTCCTCTCTCTGTGTTCTCTTCTCTCCTATGAGTAATATGCCTCCTCTGTTTGTCCACTGCACACCAGGTTTTCTTATATCTCCATTTTTCCCCCCTACAAAGTCTTCTCTCAAAAAATCCAATCTCAGTATTTTGAAATAATCACTGACAGCTATGATTTCCAAATCTTTTCAATTATCCCTGTTTTAGTAAAATAAATGATCAGGTGTTCACAATACAAGTGAATTCATAAAATATATGCACAGTATGCATTTAGGAAACTGTTAATGACCATAGTGGATACAAATGGTATTAATAATTTTAATAATAATTTTGACCAATTTGTTTTCAAATCTGGTTTGAATGTCACTCTACTTTTTGACACGGTGAAGGCCTCATGCCAGGAGTAGAAGTCTTAGTTGTATTATTATTATTTTTTTTGTAGTTAAATACCACATAAATTATTTGTATTGTTTTGACTATGCAGTTCCTCAGAGAGGATTATTATAAGCCACAAGTGCATTTTGTGCTGGTTAGCTTGTTTAACGTCAGATCATCTACTCTGTACAACCACTTTGTGCAAATGATAATATGTGGTAATATTCCCAAAGCAGCTCCCAGTGCAGGTGCCTGTGCCAACCTCTGCACCTATGAAGTGCTGTTCTTCCAACAGGTACTTCTTTCGCTGACATACAGACATCAGACAAGAGGATCATCTCAATCTGAATATTAAATATTAGCATTTTCTTCAGTTCTTTTACATTAAAAATAAACATTCTCCTATTCATTTCTCATTTCTTAGTTGTTCATTTTGAGCACTCCACTTTGAAGGCTGCGAATGGGCCTTGGTGGGTGGACCCCTCTGTCCTCTCTACAAGTCATCTACACATCTGGATTGCCTGAATGGTCAGCATCCATTATGAGGCCTCAGAGGAAAGCTGTGTGCAATGAGGGCAAATACTCAGTGCTCAGAAACCTGGCTTCTAAGAGTTGAGGGTTATACACAATCCAAATTTTTCAAATCTACATTTGCAAGTGACTCTGTGTGTGGCCCAGGAAGGTATGGTTGGCCTGGCTGTGAACAGCCCAACCAGACTGTGCCCTGATCCGATCTCATCGGTGCTGTGTTCTAAAGGTCAGTGGGGATCTTTCTGACTTGGTCCCCATTTCCCTTATAACAATCTCCTCTCTCTCCTTCTAATGGCGTGATTCCCTCACCACTCTGGCAATCGAGCTACCTGCTACTTTCTTCTGCTCGCCATTTCAGACACCCATAGTAATAACGAGTAGAGCACATCTTGCTCCCCACATCCAGCTTCTTACCAGTTGCTCAGTTCTGTTCTACAGTGTCTCTCTCATTGGCCTACTCTTTTCTGCCTTCTCTGTTAGCACCCTGATTTGGGCCTCATTATCTCTTGCCTGAGCTGGTATAACAGCTCCCCACCAACATTCCTGCGTCCTGCCTCTCCTCACTGAAATCTCTTCTTCATACCACTGCCACCTCCAAATGTGCCTCTTCTCTGCTTGGAAATTTCCAATGGCTCCTCTACTCCCTGCACTATTGATTAATCAGCAATGGGGGATGGCATTCGCATTCACTGCTGCACATGCCAATCTGCCTTTTCTGACTTCCTGTACTTCTCTGAAATTCCTTATGGCCCGGTCAGATGAATCCTTCTGCCCTTCCTTTAACGAGCCCCACATGTGCACACTGTTGTGCTATTGTTCCTAATTTTCTCTGCCTGAAAAATGGTCCTCTTCCTTCATGCTTTAACCCATTCATTCAGCTGCTACTTTTTCAGCACTGACTAAGATTTTCAAAAACTCTCACTATAAACTCTCTACCCATTAATTCAGGTGCATATCAAATATAACCTACTCCATTAAGCTTTTTTTTGTCTTCAAAAAGCAATGCCCTTCTAAACTTTCTCAATATTTTTTTTGATGGCACTTTATTTATTTATCTCACACTTTGGCTAAAACCATTTAACAAATAGCTAGACTGTGCCAAGCACTGTGATAGATCCTATATGATTATATCTAATACTCCCTATACCTTTGATAAGGCTACAATCTTATCTTCATTTTAAAGATTAAGAAAATGAAGCTCAGACGAAAATGTAATTTGACCAAGGCCAAATTGCTAAAGAGTTTTAGAGTCAGGAATCAAACCAGGCCTGCCCTATGTCCTGATTAGATGGTGCCCCAGTTATGAGCATCATTGTGCTTTTTCATCAACAATAATGTACCACAAACTCCTTGAGGACACGGGCTACATCTTATTTACCGCAGTGTTAGCCGTATCGTATTTATTCACAACTGAATTGATTTTCATTCAATCAAACTGTGCCAGAGGCACCTTGGGAAAGGGAAGGCAAAAGAGTTGGTGACTTCATCATGTCTTTGGACTCGCAAACCCCACTAGTAGGGACCTTTTCACACACAGATCAGAAAAGGGCCTGAGTAACTCCGTCATCTTCAGTCCACGGAGGCCTTTATTTCCTAGCTTCCCAGAAGTCACTGCTGCCTAACTCCTGGCTGCCACACAATCTGTTGTAGCTTTAAATATTCACTATGCTAATGCTGATTACTGAAAAAGTGGCAATTAAGTTTTCATGGCATAATTTCTATGTTTCACTGGAACAGTGCTAATAGTACATTGTGTCTGTCCCTTCAAAGAACCCACCTGTTTTGCGGGGAGATGGCAGCAGGCCGGAGATGTGGGCTGCTCGGCAGAGTGCTGGTGTTAGTTACAGGATTCGATCACGGCATCGAGAACACAGAGGCTCTGAACCACAGGGATGGTGAAGGTTTGGGACCCTGCCCTGGTCCTGACCAGAATTAAGTTAGTCTTTAGACTCAAAGGAAACCTTCCTCTTTGTCCTTTGGCACTTTATATTTCCTGATATTTTAAAAGGCAATGAGAGCCATATATTATAAGGTGGCTCCCTTCTGTCCCACAGCCAAAACCACAAGGCTTTCATAAAATGGTACCTGTGCCCCAGGAAGTTTTCTCTGTGTCATGTCTGTATTGCTTCGCTTGCCATCTCAGTCTTCATTTCCCACAAGTTTCTTAACCTTTAGCTCATTTTTCATCTCTGCTCCATCCCTTTGGACCAGAACCTTTCTTCAAACTAAATCTGTATTCCCCAGTTCCCTACTATTATTTAGGAAGCTGACTTCTGTTCCTTTTTGCTCTGGCTTTAGGCCCCAGAGCTAAAGGCCAGCCAAGCCCAGAGTCCTGAATACACCATTCTAGCAAGCTCTGCTCTACTGGGAGCCTAGTGGCAGGCAGGCAAGGAGAGAGCTAAAAATGGAAATGGAAAGGACTGTAGCTGGAGGGGCCTGGCTGGGCTACAGAGATGACCCTTGAGGAGAAGGCCATCAAGCCTGATATTACTTCCTTAGAATCCTGGGGGAAGAAGCCAGCACTGAAGCCCATAAAATTCTGTCTGGTAGTCAGGGCATGGGGATTAGAGCCTAGTTAGTGGCCATATGCAAAGTCTAACTGGTGCAGCTCTGTGAATGTGAGTGGTTTGCATAATTTGGAGAATCTACTCTAGTTAAAGGTAAGTTAAACATAATGAAACAGAATTTGGGGTTTGGAATTAAAAGGACTTGGGTTCTAATTCTTGCTGATCCCTAACTAGCTGTGTGACTTGGGGAAACTTAATCTCTGTGAGCTTTGGTTTCCTCACATTAAAAAAGGAGACAAAATACTTGCCTCTTAAGGCAGTGATGGAATTTAAATATGGCAATATATATCAAATACCTCACACAGGGACTGACCATAAAAGACAGTTATTCATATTAGATGGGAGGGTTGAGACCCCAAGGAAGGTGAGAGGATATAGGAAGAAGGTATATAGTGATTTGTGTTCAGGGTTCAGAAATAAAGTGCAAATCGAGACTCATGGTCAAAAGACCAGGAATACAGATGGGGCACAGGGAGCCAGAGCCAGAAAGAGATAATGTCAGAGCTCTCTGGTACACTTGACTCAGACAACACAAATTAGAGACCTCAGCAGCTGGTAGGTCAGAGGCAGCTAATGCCCTCCCTGCCTCCATCAGGTTTGGTTCCGAAATTGGGCAGGGAGCCCTTGGCACCTATGGATGAGCAGACAAGGGGTTGCAGAGTAGGCTAGCTTCTCAGGTAGATGATGAGAGCAGCTGCCTGGGAAATAATGGAAAAGGCACTACCACACCTCTGCCAGGAGCTGGTGCAGCCACCTGGTATCCCGTCCCAGGAGCCAGGAGCACAGGTTGCAGTGGCATGTACTTGGCTCTTGCGTTAGAGGCCTTGAGTAGGGCCGATTACTGGTGTTCACGAAGCATCTTGGAATAGGGTAGAGCCATCCTGCAAGGGGGGAAGCAGATTAGAGGTAAGGTAATGAGATAGGCCCACTGAGAAGGCCTGGCTGGTCACTTCTTTGCTGCTTTTGTTGGTTCTTGGCTAACGTCTCTCTACCTAACTTTCTGAACTATTGTCACAGTGTAATGCAGAGGACTATGCCAAGTGTCGTGCCAAGGACTACGCCAACTGTAGTGGCCACTCAGGGCCAAGGAGGTTCACTCTAGATCTGGAGACAGTCCGAAGAAGACTGTGGAGCCAAAGGAGGATGAGACATTTTCTTTATTTGTCGCGGGCAGGCCAAATGTACAAGATAGACAAACCCACACTCTCTCCCAGTGGTGGCCAGCCGGGCACTTGGGGGACACACTATACTCCAGGGACAAACTGCAAACCTCGCAAACCTGCATCTCTGAAAGTCCTCGGCCAGTTTTATAAGAGCCAGGACAATAGTGGCTCTCAGCCAACCATGGGTCAGACATTAGTCAGCTAACAGGGCATCTGTAATGACTGTGCTATATCATGTTTACGTAACTGTGACCTTTTGCTGTGAGAAGGTGGCAAGAAAGCCTAAGAGTTTTCACTTTCCCTACACACAGCCATGATGATGAGTTCATGTGTGTGCGTGTGTATGTGTGGAAATAAGACAAGAGTGAGCATTAGAAAATCAATGGGTATAATAATCCAGTTGCCTACATATTTTAAGGATCCTATTATTTCAATCTTTCTTCCTATATTAATCATGGTTTCTATGAGCATCCGTACCCAAACTTTAAAATCCACGAGGATGGGGAGAATTCCCAGTGTCTGCCTAGCACAGAGTGAGTGTCTGGGAAATATTAATTCAATCAATCACCTGTATTTAAGTTCCTGTGTGGGACACTTGTACATATTATTTCTAATTTTTGTCATAACCCTGTCAAATACCATTAACCAAATTTTATAAGTGACAAAAGTGAGATAAAGAGAAAGTCCATACAAAATTTATAATCAGAATTTGGAAAAAACCTTTACTCTAGCTCATGTGTCATGTAATATGTCTAGATTTGTGATTTGGAAACATGGTTATTTATCACAGTAGCTCTACACTATAAGGGAGAACCATTAGGAATTTTGGAGTTAAATAGAGAGGGGAGATAGAAATCTACCATTTCCAGAACAACATAATTAACATTAATACTCTTTGGTATAGTATTGCCAGATTTAGAAAATAAAAATACAGAATTCCTAGGTAAATTTGAATTTCAGATAAAGAAGTGATTTTTTTATGTGAGTAGATCTCAAAAATTGCATGGCACATACACCAATAATTGCATGTTATTTATGTGAAATTTAACTTTAACTGGGCATCTGGCATTTTCCCTGACAACCCTACTTTAGTTTGATCTATAGGATAGTTCCCAGAGACAGCGGGTAAGGTCAGTGGGGATGGATCTCTGACCGAGGGGGGCAATATCCAGCTGGAACAAGTTTGTGGGACTGTGCACCTTTGCAGGCACTCAGCAAACATCTGGGGGTCACGGTCTCATTCCGGGCTCTGTGAAGAAGGGAGAAATGTCTGGGTGCCAGCTAATCCTCTTTCTGGGCTTGGAGCCCAACAGAGAGCAGAGGAGTATATACAAATTCCTGTGGTGTTAGGGAGTATGTCACACATTGCTGGAGAAGATTTAGTATGGCCTGGATACAGAAAGGCTTCTGGAGGGAGAATTGACCCCGGCTAAGCTTGACTCAGTACCATTTCCCAGCTCCCACCCCACAATTTAAGCTCCATGCTCCTGCTGAAATGCTCTCCCAAAATGCAAGCCTCTTTACATCGCTGCCCTTGCTTAAACTTTTTTAATGGTCCCCATAACCTTTTTAAGTAAATTACCAAATGCTTCTACTTCAAATAAAAGTCTCTGTCTGACAGAGACCCTGTGTTGGGCAAGCCTCATCTCTACTCTGTCTTGGCTGGGAAATGTCCTGCAGGATCAGTCAGCTCTCCTTGCCCCTCAATGTCCTCCCCCTGACACGGCGTCAGAGTTGTCTCACCTGCCTAAATCCTATTCTCTTAGATATGGGTATGAGGTACGAAGCACCTCTAGTTGGCCAACTCTTTACTAGCTACGTCAATTGTTTAATCCTCCAAGACTCTGCTGCAGCCCCACCTCCTTGACACTCCCCTCTTCCTGCCTGCAGTCCTGTGGGCTTCTCTTCTAGCTTCCTTTATCTGAGCACCTGCAGCCAGTGTCGTCATTGTCAGTCTTGACTACAAAGTGAGCTCTCTGAACGGAAAGGTAGCATATTATTTTGTCTGTATCTTCAGGATCTAACACCATGCCAGGCATGTAGGAAGGACTGAGACATTTGCTGTATGAACGAATAGATATTTTAAGGAAATTATTTGTCCTTGTAGTACTATTGCTACTAATAACAATAGCTATCATTTACTGACCCTGACTCTGCGTTAAGAATTTTATATACATAGCTTTATTTAATACCTACAGTGACTGCATGAGATAGAACTTTTTATAATCTTCATTTCACAGATGGGGAAACAAAGGTTAAAAATGTTAGGTAATCTGCCCAACCTAGTGGTGGAGCTGGCATTCAAACCAGGTGTGACTGACTGCAGAGCTCATGGTCTTAATCACTAAGGAGTCCTGCTTCTCAAACGTCCCCTGAGACTGTCATCACCTTCCTCAGCTAGTTTCCTACTCTTTCCCAGTGGGTTAAATGCACTTGTTACGTCTGACTACTCAGGAAAACCCAGTTGGGCCAAAGAAAACATCTCTTTTGGGAGAATCAGGGCTTATGCAAATATTCAGACTGTGAGGAGACCTACAGTTTTCCTTTGTGCCCTGCTTGTAATAAATAAGCCAGGACAGCACCTCAGGTCATTAACAGAGATAGAGGGAGCCAGCCAAGTCATTGCTTTGCACTTGGCCAAATGGAAATGCTGCTTTCCTTTTGTGGAACAGGGTGGTGAATAATTCCACAGCCTTTATGTGCTTTAAGAGGATGGTTGCATATGGGAGGGGAAATAAAAGGTAGGAGGTTCCTCCAAAGGTATTTACTGGGAAAGTCATTACTGGAGAAGGCAAATGAAAGGGCTGGACCTGAATAATAAAGTCTAGCACATTGTTCCCAAGCTTTGAAAAGTGAGAAAAGCATGGTGCTCATTTTTACTCTTTTGGTCTGTTTAGAAATAGATATTTTCTAAAATAGGTATTTTCTGGAATAGGTATTTTCTCATTGAGAAATCCAATGTAATATATCTAGTTTTAAGATAAACATTGTAGACTTTACAAGTACAATAAAAAGTAAAAACAAAGATATTAAAAAGAATCCAGTAGTGTTAATTCAGAGTCTCTTACAAGTTCGATTCTATACTTCTGACTTGGTGAAGTTCTGGCTGAACTATGCATTGGGATAGAAGTGGTAAGAGTGGGGATAACAGGATTTGGGGCATTGTAACTCATCTACTGAATTGCTGTGAAGAGCCTAATTTCATTTTTATTAGTGCTGGGCAGTATTTGTTCCTTCTCTGGTAATTACCATTGTTAATAAAGGTTTAAATCAGTTGTATCTTCCCTCTTCCCACAACTTTGGGGGGAGAAATCTATTTAGTTTATTAAAGTATTTAAAAAAATTAATAATCTGAAATATTTTCTGAATTTATTTTTACATGGCAGAAGCTTTGACTTTTATAAAAATGTGACTCCTTTTACAATAGTCAAATATTTAGTTTTAGATGACTGGATTTGGTTCTTGATTCTGGGAGTTCAAACATTAATACCTTTTTTAAAAATTCTACATAGGTTCATATAAGAATATTTATTATTCAATTGTCAAGACAAATTCTTGAGGATATTGCAGACACTCTACAACAGGAGGATTAGGGATATAGATGGAAAGATAGCAAGAAAGGTAGATTGATATAGAGAGATAGATATGAATATACATATGATAGCTAGATAGGTAGGTAGGTAAATAGATATGGCTTTTGATGTTCTTGCTGTATTTGCAGCCTGGGGAATCATTTTCCTCCTGATGGACACTTTGAAAGCTTAATCATAACAGTTGATGATACGCCTATGCTTGGTACTGTTCCTTTTTGCTCAGCCCACAGAAACATGTCTGTGCAATTAGCCCAGTCTATCAGAAGACATTATGTAGAGAGAAATATGATGCACTCACTGTTCAGAAAGCAGAGAGGTGACAGAGCATAGCCACTAAGAGTACAGGTCTTGAAGATAAACAGACAGGTTCAGATCCAAGTTTGGCCATTTACTGGCCACATAACCTCAAATAAATTGCTTAGCATCTCTAAATCTCCAGTTTTCTCATCTGTTATGTGGTCTCTTTAATATACTGTAAGAAATATATAAAATAATCCAAGCAAACCCCAATGGCACAGTGTAAGTAAGGCACTGTTGTTGCTAGCGTAAGAAGACAAAACAGTAATGGGGGTAAGGGTAGAGTATGAGTTAGTAGACATGGACTCATGAAATTTTAAATCGGCTCTTTCAAGTTCTTTACTTTGTGGACTGGGAATCAGAGAAGTTAAGTCACTCACATAGAGTCACCAAGCAAGGTGGTAGAACTATAACTTATACACTAGTCCACAGTTAGAGATAACATGCTTTTCAACTGGTCTGTTCTTTTATTTTTCCCTCTTATAACAAAAAGGAAATATCTGTGATCATTATGGTCAGATTACCCCAGTGACTTTTGCAGTAACTTCAATCCAGGGAGTTACCTGAAACTCCACCACTTAAATGTAGTTTTCTAAAGGAGAGGAAACTTTTGTATCATCAGGATAAAAGGGAACACAGTGCTTAAAGAACAGACTCTATCTCTGACTCTATTAACTCTATTTGTATGCTTTCAAAAGGAATTCTCTTGGGCAGATAAGAAGTTGGCACGCTGAAAGGTAATACATAAATTTCCATGCTCAATAGTCAGGACTTGGGCAGGCTTGTCTGCATAGCAGCCCACACCATCCATTACTCATGGCTCTGAGCAACAGAGCAGGGCCGTGCTTATTGTTCAGAGTACAAGTTCATTATCTGAGGGGGCTGTTCTAAATGGAAATCTACTCCCTTCTATTCTCCCATATATCTCCCCCTCAGACGCCTCATGGAATATGAGGAGGTAGAGGGTAGGGGTGCACAGAGGATGTGGTAGTCAGCACTGCACTGTGTGGACAGACACCTGAGGCTGGACAAGGGTGCTGAGTTTCCTGTGCTGAGCATTTGCACCTTATAAATAGATTCTTTAAAATAGTACGTCAGTAACTTTCTAAGGTGATGCTCTGATGCAAACCTGGAAAGAGTCAGAGGTTTGAAAAATCCATCTCAGTTTGGGATAGATAGTTGCTCAGAAATGCCATAGTGATCAGCTGTTCAGTTCTATGGGCATGTGGTCCCCTGGTCTCTGATGGGGAAATGCTTGTTTAATCTCTTTTAGATTGCTAGGCCAGGCTGTTTTCAGGGGAAAGGTCAAACAAAGAAAATAATTTTATAATAAGGAAAAAGTTAATTGCATATAATTAAGTTCTATAAAGATATCACCTCAAATTTATTCAAATTTATGTTTTTAAATTAAAAGTCTTTAATGTTTTATAGATGCCTTGAATGAAATGGCAAAAGGCTATTTTACTAACTATGGTTCAAGTATCTAGGGACTGATTTTAACCTTCTGCTTTCTAAACCTCTAGTCTGGGTCCTTGGAAAAGGAAAAGAACCAGTATTGGGTGGGCAAAAGTAGGTTTACAACTTTTGTAGGGAGAATAATACAATAATTAATAAATAATAATGTAAGAATAAACTCTGTGTTTCACATGCTGACAATTATAATCTTACTTTTGCCAACCCTTGTATATAGACCTTTGGTCTCTAATAGTCTAGGAGTTACACATATTTCATCATAATATTTACCTAGAGGAATTTTAATGAGTTTCAGTTGCAGAGGCCAAATGATGCTACTAACTAACATTCATTTAATCAAATGAATATTAATCATAATATTCTAACTGAATGGAAATATGAAGGGGCAGATTGTATGTGAATCTGAACCTGACTCGCACCCACATTATCTTCTGGAATAGCTATGGATGGCCCTAAATGGGTTTCTTGTTTTTTCTACCCTGCCCTCTTTTTTGCTTTGTTCCTCACTTCCCTTAATCACTTATAATACCTTAGCTAAGGCATCTATGTGTGAGGCCAGTTACTACCCTTTGTGAACAAGATTATAGTCTAGGAGAAGTATATTTCTCTACTGATGTCAAATAAAATAAAATTTAGGTAACTTGGTATCTATAAATCTCAAACCTGGATATTCTTTCTGTTGCTTTGGATCACGGAGTAGCTAAGGAGACAAAGCACTCCTACCCCTCTGGATAAGCATCAGCAGCCTCTCCTCCAATCCGTTTCAGTATATGGGTTGCCATGGTGTCAGAAGGCGGTGGCCTAGATAAAGAATTGCAATACTGGGACTCTTAGAAATGCTTTGTGAAGCATTCCTATCTCTCAGAAAGGCTTAGATTAGCTAGATCCTTGTTTAACTTCTGTGATCGGATGTATGCAATGTCAGTATTATCAAGAAAATTTTCTAAAAATTTCATAAATGATCTCTGCTGTCGTTTATATTTCTGAAGGTTCCCAAAGTGCCTTGGCTACCATTTTTCTATCTCTCTCTTTTATCTCTTTATCTCTTTCTTTCTCCCTGCCCTCTCACCTCTCTCTCTCTTTTACACATCTTTATTGAGTACTACATATAGTACTGTGACATAGGAATGATTCATGGTAACACAACCTTATAACACATGTATTGTTTTCCTGTTAGGGAGTTTGAGTACCATGATCAAAGTCACACTGCCAGGAGGATTAGCAGGGCCAGGTTTCAAGCCAACTTCTATTTGACTTCACAGTCTCTGCACTTTTTATTACACCTGGTTACCTAGGGGTGGGTGGGGGTCTAAAGTGGTCTGATCACTAAGACTTTACCAGTAGCTGACTGATTACTAGTTTGTAGATCCCAGGACCTTCTTATCAGTGAAGAAATTGATAATAAACCTAAAGAAAACAAATACTTCATATAGATAAGGAGATCCTATAAGAATCAGAAAATGCCAAAGATCAAAAGATTTTTTTATATTTATGTAAAAAGTATTTAGTATAACTTTTTTATATGCCATTTATTTAATGAACATATTTAGTACCAGAGTGTCTTGGTTCACCCTGTCACTTAGTTTTGAGTCTTGAAGGAATTATTCCAGAAGTCAGGTTCATCTAAGTTTTGAAGATGGTAATTCAGAAAGCTCAGACACATGGTTATACTATTAAAATATTTTAAAAGTAATGAAATAATTTGCTCTAACCTTTTCGAAGACATTAGGGAAAAGTAATGATGATTGGCAGACCATCCTCTTTCTGGCATATGGTACAAGAAGCGAAATTGTAGTTTCACGTCATGTCTGTCTGCTGTCTTAAAGGAGAAGGGCGGCGTAGGACCAGCATCTCTTGACATCCCATTAGGAGCCTAAGGTTTTGTTATGCATAGTCATACATGGTCTCATTTAGTGTTTACATTCTACAGATGAGAAAACAAAGGAGAAAACTGATATTCTTAAGCAAATAATTGGCAAATTTTTGAAAGTAATTCATCATATTTCATCCTGATATTTATCTAGTTCTACGCCACTATTCTTCTGTATTCCCCACATGTAGAATATCCTACTCTTCCCACTTTTCTTCTTATCTAAAAAATGAGTATCACTTCCTCCAGGAAGCCTTCCAAGACAGCCCAGCCTACACAGATCTGTCTCTCTCTTCAGAATTCCTATAGGACTACTTTTCAGAATTACAAATATAGTTTTACCAGACTGTTTTAAATTCATCTGTTTCATTAGAATATGTCTTGCCTCTCTGTCTAAACTTAACTTACCTGAGCTCCTTGAGAAGCTCACCTACATCTCATTCATTTATTATTTCCTATTATAGCAAAAGACAGGTAGTCATATACATACTTATCAAATGTTTCTGGATTCAGATAAGTTCAAAATATCCAAGGAGGATTGGACATTGTCTATTGATAACCATGTGTCTTTGGGCATGTCACCTAATTTTTTTTTCTCAGTTCCTACTGTTTACTTTTAAAATCAGGCTGCTTAATTAGTCTAATTCTGTGTCAAAATTTCTCAGTTTTATAAGTGTTGCCCAGAAGATGCTCATAAAAAAATTAAATTCATTTTACTATAGCCTTTTTTAGTGATTTACTAGGACAGAAAAGAGGCCTAGGAGTCTGAATTTTTAGCAGCTTCCCTGGTTGATCATATGGAAGTGATTTCAGGACCATACTTCAGTGTTCACTGCTGGAGAGCACTGGTTACCAAAGTGGACAAGATTGGAATAAACCTTGGATGCATGAAAATAATATAGATTTCCAAGCCTCACCCCAGAACGATGGAATCAGAATCCTTAGAATGGACAGGAGATAGGACCTGAGAATCTATACTTTTTGAAATTCCCAAAGGTGATTTTGAAATAACCAGTACTTTAAATTTTCCTGCTGCAAAAAAGCTTTATTGTTTCCATTGTTCCATGGCTTGGGAGAGGCTCCAGCGTGGTTAGAAAGCTGCTGAGTGGCTGCAGGGAGAGGCTTAGGCAGAGTCCTGACACCAGGAGGACCAGAAGAACCCCTTAAAGACTCTGGGCTCTGGAGGCTTCTTTTCATGCTTTGGGGTTAGGATACACTGGTCTGTCTGTCCCTCAAATGTGCCAAGCCCATTTTTCCATGTCAGGAGTTGTTATAGGCTGAATGGTATCTGCCTCCAAATTTGAATGTCCTAATCCCCAGTGCCTAAGAATGCAACTGTATTTGGAGATAGAGTCTTTAAAGAGGTAATTAAAGTTAAAATGAGGTCATTAGAATGAGCTCTAGTGCAATATGACTGGTATTCCTATAAGAGGAGATTAGGACACAGACTTACACAGTGGGAAGATTATGTAAAGACACAGGGAGAAGATGCTGTCTACAAGCCAAGGAGAGAGGTCTCAGAAGAAACCAACCCTGCCGACACCTTGATTTTGGACTTTTAGCTGCCAGAATTTTGAGGAAATAAATTTCTATTGTTTAAGTTCACAGTCTCTGGTGCTTTGTTAGGGAAGCCCTAGCAAACTAATACATGGGCATTTGTACTTATTTCTTTTTGTGTATGAAATGTTCTTTCCTTAGACCTTCTTTGACATCCAAGTCTCATCTCAGTGGTCACCTCCTCAGAAATGCCATGTTTATGCTAAATTTGTCCTGCCCCAGTCACTCCCTAAAGTGGAAACCAGAAAGGAGAATGGAACTAAATTGTCCGTCAGGATCATGTGATCCCTTATAACACTGCTTAGTTCAGGGAACCCAGCCCTGAGCCAGTTAGCCCAGGCCATTGTCACAGCCACAAGAACCTGTTCACTGGAAGTCCGGTCCTTGCACAGCACAGGACTTCTGTTCAATGGTTCTGGGAAGCAACTACATGGACGCCTGCCTTAGTACTCCTGGGGGCCATTCTCTGACCATAAGAAGAGCCACCTGAAGGTGAAGCAAAGACACCAAAGAGAGCCAGCAGAAAGAACCGTGTAGAGACAAAGCACTCGCTGCAATTTGGCAACAATTGCTCCTTTGAAGAAGGGTTTGGGGGAGTGATCTCAGTATCTACCATACCACAGCCCCGCCAGACTGCTGCATAATGATAGCTAGCTTATGATTCCCTATGTTTGTCTACCTAGCTATCTACCTATATAAACCGGGGCACAAATAAGTTAAATGAATTGCTCAACACCAACCACCTGGTAAGTGCCTTTTGAAATAAGAGTCTAGCTGCATTGCTCACACTCTTAAACACTGCTATAATTTGTCAGGCGGTGATCTGGGTCTCCAAAGAGATTGGCTGATCCTGTCAGAAATAGCTGGGTGTCTCTACTACAATGGTTCTCAAAATGTAATCCCCAAATCAGCAACTTTAGCATCACTGGAAATTTGTTAGAAATGCAAATCTCCTGGTCTCACCTAGACCCAGGATCAGAATTTCTGGGAGTGGGGCCCACAATCAGTGTTTTAACAAGTCCTCTAGGGGATTCCAATACACACTCAAGCTTGAGAACCATCGCAGTAGTATACAGGCACAACCCTCCAAAATAACTGACCAGTTCTTCTAACAGACTTTCTGTTCAATCTTCCTTTCAGCTACCTGAGTGGCCAGTCCCTCTCCCGTGGAATTCAGCCTCCTCCTGGCCATTGGCTCCCAGCTGTGAGTACCTTCCCTTGCTAGGTTTCACATTGGTAATGGGAGGTTCTCTGTTGCACAATGTTGCCATCTTCCCCTCTCAGCCTAAGGGTAGTGCTAAATTGGTTTTATTATTTACAATTTGGTGTTATCCCAAGGCAAGGTTTGGCAACCCAAGCCAACTGTGCTGATTTTATTGGCAGGCCAAAAAGCCTGGAGTTCAAAATCAGCTCCATGACTTACTAACAATATGCCCTTGACCAATTTTAAATTCATCTTTAAATTTAAACATTTTCATCTGCAAAATTGGTAGTAAAAAATACCTGTCTCACAGGCTTGATCTGCATACTTATTTAGGTCATTTATTTAGATAACTGCCTAGGTTCTGACAGGTAAAATATGTTCCATAGGAAATTTGTTTAAAACTTATGTGGATGCCCTTTTCCCTTTCTCCCCCTCATATATTTTTGAAAGACCGGCTGGTCTTAAGAATTAACAGCACATAGATACATGGCATCTTTATATCAGGGAGAACATCCCTATTCATCTGTTCTTAACTCTCCCCAAGAAAAGCATTTGTTGAAATATTTTACTTCAACAAATATATTAGTTGCTCCAGTAGATTGGTCGAATAACACAAACACACACACATACACATCCCAAAGCTGTTATGACAGACCTTTACGTAATCACATAATTATACTGTGAGTCTAACATCAACCCAATGAGATGAATATAGACTCCTCTACTTTAATGATGATAAATAGCATTAATAGTGGTTGGCTATCTTGCCAGTTATCCCACATGATTAATAAAGGGCAAAACCAGAATCGTAGCTCAGGATCCTCATATAGTCTTCTTGCCATTATAATGCCCTCCCTCAAAGAACTCTGATTAACAATAATTTTTTTTTAAATGAGAAGGATGTTTAGGTGTTGGTAATAGATTAAGGACAGTGTCCAGATAATGAAATTCACTATTGCTAATCAGGGCATTATCAAAGTTCTCTCTGTGGACTGCAGTTAAGAATCATGCAGAGGAAAATTCATGTGATCAGCAGGGCCTAGGAAGGCTATCCTGTGGAAGAAGCTATCTGATAGGTTAGCAAGACATGGTCCCAGCCTCCATTAAACTCATTCTCTAGTGAATAAAGTAACCCTATAAATAATTATAAGGAGGCTGAAACATGCAGCAAGGACATATCTAAGTTGGAAGGTGTAAAGTAAGGAGCAACTTTGTGGAAATCGGGATATCTTCACTCAGGAGAACTTTAAAGGGTAATTGGAGTTTCCAGAGGATGTGGAGTGGAGCATTGTTTAAAGAAGGCTTTCCAAACAGAAGCAGTAGCATGAGCAGGTGTGTGGTAGCTATGTCTGCTCAAGCTCCATGCTTCTCTCATTTATTTTTTTCTTTGCTTCTATGTAGCGGAAATACAATCCTAAAATCTGAGTTTGGGCTTAAGGTGGTAATGTACATACTGCTTTGGCTTCCAGTCCAGTCTTAACAGGGTCATTTTAATCTACCATCATCAGAGAGTACTTATTGCAGGACCTTTAATGATGAGGCAGTTTTTTATTTCTCTTTTTGGTATTGATGCTTGTGTGAATCTGCCTCAGAAAACTGATATGAGGAAGTGATGATTACAAAGCAAGATTCAGGTTTTCCTGCATTTTATAAAAACCTTAGCCACCACTAATAATTTGGAGTACAGACTTAGTTCTTTTCAGAATGGACAAGACTTTGATTAGAAGTGCTAAATTTCCAGAGGCTTCTACAAAGTTATTTGTTGTTTGCTTGGTTCAGTGGGCCCTCCTTATCTCCTGTCTCTGAACTCTGCAGTGCCTTGAATCCTGGTGGTAGGAAGCCTTAGGGGGGACAGTGTAGGTGTTTGGAATTTTAAGTGACTCAACACCACTGGGGACAAGACATACTGGAATGACAACCTCTCCATTTCCAACTGCCAGAAACTTGGGGACCAGCGACAGCCTCTCCCCAAGTCATGAATATGATGAATAGCTTTGTGCTCACCAGGCAGTTATTTTCTAAGGGTAATTCAGGCTGAGGAGATACTTTCTAAATAGAATGCTTGAGTTTCAACTCAGAAAGCACTGAAGCATATCAGAACCTGTATGTATATAAATTTATTTGTCTCATTGGGTTATATCATTTTCATTTGAATTTAAGGAATTGTGATTGCATATTGAGTGGTTGTACAGAGCGACACTGTCACCGGTTGGATTTCCTGGAAAATGGATGCTGATGTGGACTATATTAGTGAGCTCCAACTGCCATAACAAAATGCTGTAGTCTAGGTGGCTTAAACAACAGAAATTTATTTTTTTTTCCACAGTTTTAGGAGCTGGAAGTCTTGAGATCAGGGTCCAGCATGGCCATGTTGTGAGAGTTCTATTCTTGGCTTGCAAGTGTCCACCTTCTTGCTATGTGTTCACATGAGTATTTCTGTTGTATGCACATGGAAAGATCTCTCTCACTTTCTCAATTCTTTCTCATAAGGCCATTAATAGTATTGATTCAGAACTTCACCCTAATGCCCTCATTTAACCTTAATTGCCTTCTAATGTAGTAACATTGAGAATTAGGGCTTCAACATATGGATTTTTTGGCATCACAGTTCAGTCCACAGCACAGAGATTACCCTGCAGAAGGTTTATGAGGGAGTACTTGGGTTTGCCATTTCTAGGAAGGAAGATAAGGAAACAGAATTGAACAGAGGGAAAAGTTAGGCTATGAAGCATTCTCTCTCACCAAAGACATCAGTTGACCCTCTAGGGAGTTCGGAAGCTGGAGAAGCCTTTCAGAGTTGTTTGAGATCTTTTTATTTTCATGTCAGCCAGTCATTGGATGTGTACTGGGCCCAGTGAGAGTTTTTTTATTCTCTCCTTATTGATCTGTATGTACTTTGAGAATGAGTGGATAGATTGCTAGACAGCTGCCATTTCACAGGAATGTGGAAAGCCTTTTTCAGATTCCTGCTGAAGATGATGGTTTTGATGACTCATTTCTGAGGGGGGAAAACAGCAGCAACAACAACAAAACACACAAAACAAACAAAAAAACAGGGAGAATTCAGACCAAAGGACTGTGCTTCTGAAGTCAGCCTAAGGATAAGACACTAAAAAATCTCCTAGTCTTGGGTGAAAATGGCAGAAGATACCGGCATCAAAATTATACATCACTTTGGATGATTCAGCTTCCAATTAACCTACTCATCTGTCTTTCTTTCTTTTAAATCTAGCCTGACTGGCTCAGTTAGCTAGGTTAACCATTTTAGATCCTCATCTCTCATTTAGAAAATATTTTCATTTAGAAAACATTTACCATTTTTACAACCTCATGTGTTTAGCCACTGCTGACCTTTTGGCCTTTAGCATTCCCTAATCTCAGAGAATTAACACTTCCCAGTATGATCTTCTTAGCATGCCTGTGCTATGCCCTTTGTAGCAAACCCCACACGTGTAATTACTTGGCTAATCCTTGCTTCTCGGTCAGTCCCACGTCAGTTCCAGGAAGCTAGGGAACCATGCTTGTCTTACTCACCACTGCATCATCATCATCTAGCATACTGCTTGGCACTTAGTGTTCAAATATTTGTTGAATAAATAAATAGATGAGTCAAATGTTAACAAGGCAAATGTAGCAGCCAGAGCTTTTGGGGTCATTTTGTATCTGTAACCTGGAGTCCACAGCGCCTCTGTTCACGTACTAAAATCTGCCACTTTTAAATAATTCATTTTAAAAACATATTGCCCAAATTGTACATTGTCATACTTTTTCCTCAGACCATCACTCTTGGGAAAAACATCTCAAGAGCTGTCTTCCTAACATACATCAACAGCGATCTGTAATTAATAAAAACTCAGTGATTTTAATTTGTACTTCATGGTCCCTGAAAACATGTCAGGAGGTTCTCACAAGTAGATGCACACGTCTATTCATATCCCTTTATTAAAGAACAACCCTTTGTCGCAAGAAGTCTTCCTCTTTGACTGGAGCAATATGGAGAAGACTTACTTCACTAGTCAGAGCATGAGATTTCACTTGCTTTTCAGTGAGCTCACAGCTAGCAGCATTCCTGGCATCCAACATTCCTTCTCTATTTCAATTTTTTTTTAAATGGCTTCAATAACTTATTCAGTTCATGCAAAGAGGCAGTACCATTAATTTCCTATGACTATTTCAGGTTTGTCTTGGCCAGGTGGGAGAGCATAATGTTAAGTAATAGAAATCTTTTTTTATTGGTCCTGTGTTACTGTTGGTCCTTGAGTCAACAAGGGAAACCTAGTTTATTGTAATAACTGTTTGAGTTTTAAGAAAGCTATTGCAAATGTGTGGCATGTCTGCTTGTATTCCCATACTGGTCTCTGTGGGAGCTATCATTAGTGATTAGCAATGTTTATTTTTATGAAACCTAGTACTTCTTTAGAATCTTTCCCAAAATAGTATTTTAGATAGCCATTATCACTTACCATACTGATATGTGAGATGAAACTGCTTCTTCTTTTTTTTAAATACATCTTTATTGATTTCAGAGAGGAAAGGAAAGGGAGAGAGAAATAGAAACATCAATGATGAGAGAGTCATTGGGGATCGAACCCGCAACCGGGGCATGTGCCCTGACCGGGAATCGAACCCTGATTGCCTGGATCCTAGGTCGACGCTCAACTGCTGAGCCACGCCCAGCCAAGTGAAACCTCTTCTACCTTTACTCTAAGACAAAGCATGATTTAGTTGGACAAAACTATAACTTAGAAACTCATCAGAAAAATGAATGATGGACTCAAGGGAAAGTGTAAGTATATAGTTGCATAGATCAAACACATTTATATGCATTCCAGTTCTCAGGACTTTCATGCACATTCTCTCATTTTATATTCATAATATCTTTATAGAGTAGGTAATTCAGACATTTTCTTTCCATTTTATGGATTAAAATATCAAGACTGAGAGAAGTTTAGGGACTTACTTGGGATAAAAAAATCTAAATAATAAAAAAATATTGGTCTTCTGATTTCAAATTATTGTAATTATCTATAGAATTATTTTATAATTACAATCATTTCTTATTATTAAAATATAGAATTATTTTTTATATATAATTAGAATTATTTTTATTTCCTATAATTTCTCTCTAATGACAAAAATTGATTGATGTATAAAGTGTATAAGCAGGACATTTGTAAGGTTAAGAAATATACTGTGGCAGGCTTCTCTTTCCCTGATAGAAGACTAATTAAAGACATCAGGGATAAAGCATGATTTCAATATGAACTTTATTCAAGACACATGAAAAGGTCTTCTGACTCAGAGAGGAGAACTGGTTGTTTTCCAGCCCTATTGCCAAAATATTGGTTGATTATGATCTTTCTGATGAACAAGCTGCTTAAAAACCATTGTGGGGTGCTCATGTTAAGCTCGTCCCTAAGAAAGCAGAGAACATCACTGTGCTTACTTCACTAGGCACAGTCACTCTAGGAAGGGAGGCAGCATTGAGAAGCCATTTCTGGCTCTACTTCTGTATTTTAGCTAGTTACTACCTCCTCCATCACCACTCTAGAGGGGTTCCAGACAGGTTCAATACCAATGCGTCTGTCTCTTTGATTTATTTTCATGTTACTTGAACAACCTGAATTTTATCAGTGTAAAAAAAAAAATGCATGGAAAACAGAGGCTGAGAAGTGGAAGTCAGGGTTTCTAAAATAAATTGTGTGTGTGTGTGTGTGTGTGTGTGTGTGTTAATGTTTGGAAGTAAGTGACCTAAAAACAAGGCATAAAATTTACAAAATGTAGAGGGTCTTACAAATTTATATGTGATATAATCAAAAACATGGAAAAATAAAAACAAAACCATTTAAGAACTAAAATAAAATCTCTTTAATAATGAGAACTATATGTACCCAATATTCAAACCAAAAATATAGAGTAATGAATTAAATACAAACTCATCTGTTTTTAATACATTGATCAATCAAAGTAATACAGATCAATGGGCATGAAAAGCAAGCAGTCCTATTTAAAAACATAAAAATATAAAATATATAGAAATAGATCTTAATTTTAGTTTTATGTTGCTTAATGAAGTCTTATTTGCTTTGGTTTTGTGATCAGTACCTGAGTCCCTTCCTCTACTCCATAACACAGATAAACTTAATCTGCAGACTCAGCCCCATCCAGACTGAGCCAGTCTTGATGAAGGCCCATATAATATCAAAATTGTGGGAAACCAGCTAGTAGGACCTAGATGGTCAAAGGCTAGCATTCATTGTGCGTAAGTTGAGCCCTGAGTAACATTCCAAAGAAACTATTTTTTCTTGCGTCTATTTATCTTTGGTGTAATAAAATCATAGAGAATGAGTGCCTCACAGGGTAACCATTGCATAGACTCGTTTCTGTGGCTATCTTTAGGAGTAGGTCAATGATCTATCAAAAAATTGCCAGACACCAATACCTTATAACCCAAGGAAAATCCACTCTTGTTAATTTGATGTTCTTTGCTCCCCATAATTTTAAGAATATGAAATATTTCTTTATGGTTGTATTTGCATATGCTGCACAGAAGTTTGTGGTCTGGAATTTCTACCACATGTCATACAATCATTATTACACAGTGGCATTTCAAAACTCACAGCAAGTGAAATCATCCTAAATTGGTTTAAAAAAAAATTGTGTGGTAAAATGACATGAATTCTGAATTTTGATTCAGCAGTTCTTATTTGGACTCTGATCATGTACCAGGCAGAACCAGGCATTATTGAATAGAGGAGCATGTATGTACTTAATATCAGAGGTATCTATAGAGATAGAAAAGAAATGGCTTAAATTGTCAATCTCACTCACAGGAATCAGATATCTTACTCAATAGTAATTCAAAAGATCTGAGTTATATAAAACAGGCATGCATTTCTTCTCTCTTGGAAAGGTTAAAGATGACCAATGCAGCTTCATAGGTCCATTAAGACCTGTTTTGGTTTTGATTAAATAAGTGATGTTCTAAGTAATATATGCAGGACATCACTTGTTACAAAAGGGAACATTTTGGTCATGGTTCCTTTTTGTACTTCAATATAGTTTATGTGATAGTTTTCAGTGGATCTGTTTTTATGTCTATGAACTCCTAGGGTATATACAATAAGCAACCTAGACAGATCAGATAGATTCTGCTAAAAGCATTTCACCTTTAGGGACTCTATTCTCTTTCTGCTAGTGAGTTTGCAAGGAACTTTGACCAGTGCATCTTGTTCTTTCCTAGGTATCCCTGGTAAAGAAAGAAAATGTTTCACATATATTGTAGACTTGCTGATAACCCTTTCTTTCCACATGAGTTCAAATCCTTGCTTCATTACTTGCTCACAGAGTGTGATTTTTCTGGAAGACCTTGGATGATGTTTCCCATCTAGGTCTTAAGCCTTCAGGCATTCACTATTCATTCACATTATTATTTTTCCTCTTTCTGAGGTAAACAATGAGAATAACAAAATGTAACTGTTAAGTATTGTTCTCAAAGATCTGACACCAAGAAGTTTGTGCACCTTTCCCAGAAATACAGATTTCATGTCATTGCAACAAATGAAACAAGAAATACTTTCACAGTTTTTGTAAGAATTCTGTGTTAAAAAAAACAAAAACCAACCTAACTCAGTTTTAATGCTACTACCAATGACCATCAAAACTACCTAAAGTAATAGAGTTGCATTTCAATACTACCAATTATTTCTAACCCTGGGTCTAGATCACCAGTGGCAGAAAATAGGAGAAAAGTGTAGCAGTCCTATAAATATGAAAGACAAAATCTACCATAATTTTAATGGATTGTTAAAATCCAAGTGTGGGCTAGTATTATAGTACAGTCATGTCCCCCATAATAATGTTTTGGCCAACAACAGACTATGCATAAAATGTTGGTATAGCAATATAGCCTAGGTGTGTAGTAGGCTGTACCATTTAGTTTACTTGATGGTCACACAACAATGAAATTGCCTAAGGATGCCTTTCTCAGAATGTGTTCTCCTCATTAAGGGACACATGACTATAGAATCACCGGGAGGCCTAGATGAAACAAAATTGCATTCACTAGTAGATTAGGAGCAACTCAGGAGTCCAGAGAGAGTTTCCCTCAGTGGTAATGTGTTGGAGGGGATCTTCCACCACTACAGGAAATGTATAAAGCCCCACCTCCTGCTTAGATTCTTCTCTCAAATGAGAAAAAGCCTTAAACAGGGCAAGGGCAGCTATTCCTGTCACCACCAAGGCCCGCTGCTGTTGAAGGAAGTGTAGGAAGCACACTGTACTCATGGGAAAGTGGTAGACAAGAGCCCTCTGCCCCAAATACTATAAAATTATTAGAGATCTCCTACACAGGGAGAGGAACAAAAAACTGTCACCTACATATAACCCACTAGAGAGACTAGCCAGGGTTTGGCTGCCCTATAGGGAGGCACATGAGCACTGAGGAAGCCCCAAAGCCCAGGTACACAGATCCTACCTACACTGAGCTGGACAAGGCAACAAAGAACCTCCCTACCATCAGTGTAGGAAGCACTAAGGAACAAGCAATAGCAGCTTGATACAGAGAAAGGGCAAAAGTGTGAAGAAATCCCCTATACAGTGTTAGCATATTGGGATGGCAGAAAACTGAAGGTGGAGCACAAACACTGAGACAAAACCTAAGAGAAATTTGAAGTTTATGGTGCCCGGATTGTGGCCACAGCAATAACAAAGCCCAAATTCAGCCTAACCACTGACTAGATTGACTCAACCCCTAATACTCATGGCCTAATTCAAAAAAGAGGCATGCCCATTTTCAAGCATTAAATTCTACTTACCTCAATATCTACACAATATGTCTGGTATTCAATAATATAAAAATGTGCAAGACGCAGTTACATGCATAATCCCCAATCTATTGTCAAGAGAAAGAACAATCAATAGAACTATATTTATAGGTGGTTCAGATATTGAAACTACCAGGTAATAACTTTAAAATAACTATGCTTAATATCTTGAAACATCTACTGGGAAGGTTGATAAGATGCATAAAGAGAAGGGTATTTTCAGCAGAGAGATGAAATGATAAAAAGGTCAAGTGGAAATGTTAGGTGGGAAAAACTGGTATAATAGATGAAGAATAAATTTGCCAGGCTCATTGCGAGACTCAATACAGCTGAGGTAAAAAATCAGTATGAATATAGATGAGGGGTAAATACTGAAACTGAACCACAGAGAGAAAAACAGTGGGGGAAACAAAAACAATAAATAACCAACAGCTCTGGAACACTATTAAATGATTTAATAGTCATATAATTGCCATCCCAGAGGAAGTAAAGAGAGAGAACACAGAAGAAATATTTGAAGAGAAAATGGCCAAGAATTTTCCAAAAATAATGTTATAAAACTGCAGAATTAAGATGCTCAGAGAAACACAAAGAAGATAAGTAAACAATAAAGCACAGCTAACAGAAGTTTAATATTAACAGAAGTTTAATATTTAAACTTCTGATAACCAAACAAGAGAAAACAGTAAATGTAGACACAGAGAAAGAGATATTATAGACAGTGAAAAAAGATATGGATTATAGGAGACTTCTCACCAAAAACTATGTAAGAGGGAAGGAAAGGAGTGACATCTTTAAACTACTGGCAAAAGTTTTCTAGCTATCAATTTTATACCAACGACAGGTCACAAACATAGCCAGCAATAAAGTAAACCATAGCTAAAACCCCTGGTATAATTTAGAGACAAATAGAGATGTTAAACAGAAAAGCAGCAGATGATTTATTTAAATGCACATATGCTTGTCTAGGGGGAAAAACAATAGAACTTTCTTTTTTTCTTTCTGAGATTAGCATCTAGAAACGTATGTGGACACACTAGAAGGCAGTCAGTTGGCTAATTGTGCTATTCCTGATGCTAGTTTAAAAAAAAATTCTGGGAATCCCATTTCTTGTTACCTTGGCAACTGCAGGTAGAGCATAATAGTGATGGTATTGACTCACTAAATGCCTTTCTAAATCCTCTCAGAGATTTAGTTGTGTTAGCTTATCAAGTCTGTCTCTGGAATCTTCTCTACAAAAGACTTAGAGAAACTCTTTAGGATCCAAAATGATTTCTAGGTATCACTGATGAAATTTTATTAAGCCAGATCGATCTTTTGAAGACTCATCAAACTAAAGTTTGAGCTTCTTTTAGAATGGCAAATCACAGCTTCCAAACCAGGGTTTAGATATTTATGGTTTGTAGATGTGATACACTGAAGTAGAAAATTTCCCAAGAAGATTTTCAGCCAAGACAGGCTTATCTGCCCTGGCTGTTGTATCTCTGTGGTTAGAGTGTCGGCCCACCCACAAAAGGGTGCTGAGTAGATTCACAGTCAAGGACACCTTACCTGGGTTGCAGGTTTGATATACCCTGCTCCCCGCCTGGTCAAGGTGAGTGCTGCAGGCAACCAGTTGATGTTTCTCTCTCTCTTTCTCTCTCTCTTCCTCCCCACCTCCTTCCTTCCCTTCCACTCTCTCTGTAAAGCAATGGAAAAAATATCCTCAGGTGACGATTAACAACAACAACCAAAGACAGCCTCACCTAGTTTTAATGTTTGTATTCAGTGCTTATTGAGTACTTTAAGACAAATATGTCTGTTGAACAATAAGTAGACAAAGATAACAGGCCATTAAAATTTCTTCTTAACTTCCTATATTTACTAATATTCAGATGCCCCTTCTAAATCTCTCCTACTCTTCATATTGTTTAGCCATTGAGCAAATAACTGGATCGGCATGTAGTGTGCAGACCCCCAATACATCACCACACACTGATAAATAAAAATACCTTTCACAACATAATGACAACAGGAAATAGTATCAATCTTGCATTTTCATAGGCTCTTGCAACTTAAAGAGAACTTTACTATCACTCATTTTAACTTAAACTTCAGGAAAACCAAAATGAATATTGCTACCTTCTTTGCATAGATTAGAAAAGTGAAACACAGAGACTGCAAGTGATTTTCCCCAAGATAAAAGTCTTTGAGGATTTCAAAGAGGTGGAATTTCATCCTGTAAGTTTTAGGAAAACATTGAAAGTCATTAACCAGGAGAAGAATATGATTATATTTATATTCTGAAATAGAAACTTTGGAGTCATTAAGACACTGAGGTGTGTTTTTTCCCCAAAAAATATACTTTTATTGATTTCAGAGAGAGAAGAAGGGAGAGAGAGAGAGAGAAACATCAATGATGAGAAAGTCACTGATTGGCTGCCTCATACATGCCCCCTGCTGGGGATCAAGCTGGAAACCCAGGCATGTGCCCTGACCAGGAATTGAACCAGGATCTCCTGGATCATAGGTCGATGCTCAACCACTGAGCCATGCCAGCTGGACAAGACATTGAGATTTGAGTGATGCAAGACAATAGGCAGAGTGGTCAGTTACCATGTTACTCATTCGGTCCACTTAACTCACAATTATAAATTAAACAAATGGGTGCAACATGGTGCAACGGGCACCTACTAATGAGCAGACACTGCCCTAGATGCTGTGCAAATACTATCTTTAATCTTTCAAAAAAGCCCTATTATACACTATTATTTTTATGCCCTAGAGAAATTATATATATGTCATTTCTCACAGCCAGCAAATGGCATAACCAGGATTTAAAATTAGGGTTTATCTGGTTCTAAATCTCTTCATTTTTTATCAGCATAATTCAGTTGTAATGGGTTGGAGAGGAAGGAACATATTCAGGTCCTATTTAGTAAACGAAGCCCAGAATTTGATGGGAGTGAGGGGTTAAAGAGTCCAGAGTACCTCCTTAGTGTTATGGTATGAATGCCTGGGTGAGTTATTGTACCTATAAGATAAATGAAAAATTGGGGATGAAAAGCAGATTTGGCAGAAAAATAAAAATGTCATATGTGGCTCTTAAAACTGTTTGCACATTAGAGTCACCTGAGATGCCCTTAAAGTCCATTTTAATTGCCTGATTTTCCCACTAAATGTAAATATTATGAGGGCAAGGATGAAGCTATCTTTGAATGTACAGTTATACCTGATAGCTTAGTGCTTGGCATATAATAAGTGCTTAAAAATTAAATAAAATTTCTGAATTATCAAGGATTCTGAATTATCAAGCCCGGGATACTTGTTTTAGGTTGAGTCAGTCAAGGTTTGCCTAAAAGTACAGAAGCCACACTCAGTATTTCAGGTAAGAAGGGATTGAACACAGGCCACCAGAGGCTCACACAACTTTCCAATGAAGGCATTAGAAATATCACTGGTTTTTTTTGTTGTTGTTTCTTGAAATTCCGAAGAGAAAGTATTGTGGAGATGTTAATGACCTCAACTCCCTCCAAAGTCTAAGTGGGATATTTTAAGAAGGGCAGCTGGAACCTGCTAGCAAAATTCCACATTTGCCATTTCTCAAATTTATGTGTCTGTCCATTGCTCTACTGAAAAATAATGGCTTCTCCTTTCTTGGAATGTGTTAGTGTCTCTTCTTGCTTCAGATACTTTTTGTGTAGCAATCTATGTCTTTTATGGAACTCCAAGTCCATGTATGTTTGCCTGCTTGAGATTTCTCTGTTAACTTTTTCTCAGCAGTTTTCTTTCTGTGCTTCATTTTAGATCATTTATGTTTTATTGTCTATAAGTTTACAGACCTTCTGTTTCTCATTCCCTAATCAGTTATAAAGCTAATCTATTGAATTTTTACTTCAAATATTGATTATTCAATTGCAGAACTTCTGTTTTTTGATGTGTAAATTTGTGTTCTGAATTTCCTACCTCTTCACTTATTTTGTTTATCCTTTCTTTTAATTTTAAAATATTTATAATAGCCTCTCTTAAAGCTATTATTTGTTAATTCCAACATTTCTGTTAGCTCTGTGTCTGTCTTCATCAACTGTTACTTTTTTCTCGGTTTTAGGTAACATATTTCTGCTTCTTTGCATGAGTAGTGATTGTTTATTGTTTGCTGCATCTTATTGATAGCATGATATAAGGAATCTTGTTTATATTACCTTTCTTTAAAGAATGCTGTGTTTTGTCCTGGCTGGCAGTTAATTTACCAGATCAGCTTGATCCTTTCTGGCATGTTTTTACATTTTTCTAGGGTGTATCACAAGTAACCCTTACCCTAGGACTAGAGTAGCCCTACTATTTTTGGCAGAATCATTTGAATTTTAAGGTGTACGCCAAGGTCTCTATGTTGTTTGGAACTCCTATTTTTTTCTGCACTATATACTCTCAAGAATTTCCATTAAACTTGCATTTCCTCAGTAGTTGTCCAACCAGGACTCAAGGAGATTTTCCTAGCTTATGTTTAACTTATTATTTGGTCAAGACATTAGAGCACCACTGTATGGTTGTGGTGCTCTAGTATCATCACCCATGCATTCTACCTGCCTCAGCATCCCTAAACTTCAGTCTCTGCCTCATCAGCTTAATGAGGCTATCATGCCTTGCTTGGGCCCTGTCTCAACATGCTATTAGTGTAGCCAATACCTGCGGACAGAAAGCCAGGGTGACTGTGGGTCTTACCTCCTATATTGTCCTTATTCAGGGATCATGGTCCTATGGTGTTTCTTACTGAATATCTGATAACTTTCATTTTATTTATTTTGTCCAGTTTCATACTTGTTCACAGCAAGAGAGCGAGTCCAGTAGTTATTTAGTTATGTCCAGAAGCAGAAACCTCTAAAATAAAATTTTGCTACAGCTATCTCAGTCTTTCAGACAGGTAAAAAAAAGTTTATCCTGACTTCTAGAGTCAAAATAACATTCTTAGAATCAATCTAAAGCAGAGACTTGAAGTTATCTGAGGTTAAAGGGACTTCAGGATGATTGACAGTGTAGGCTAGCTGTCCCGATAGCACAAACTGTGAACAAAATCTCGATTGGGAGGAATCTTCTCTCGGTAGAGTAATTATAGCATGATGAGAATTACCACAGGTAGCAAAAGCCTGCCTCCCAATCTGTCTTTTGCTGGCTGAGAATCGTGACTGGGACAGTGCTACAGTGTTGTGCGCAGCTTTATAATTGCAATGCTCACAGTCAGTCCCAGCCACTTATTTTGAGGTGTCTTTCTTTTCTACCCAGCATATTCAGAACTTCTTAATTTTCATTTTACCTTTGGCCCTGTGTTTCTGGCACCAGTGCTGAAATGACTCTAGGCTCTGTTTTGTGACAGCTTCCTTATGACATTTGAGCGGGCACTTTCAGCTATGGTAGCTACTGACAGCCTTGCTATGGAATTGCTAACACTTGAGACCCCTCCTTCTTTGGGAGGGTACCTGCAGTCTTCACAGTTGTCCCATCGGGATAATCATCCTCAGTGGATTCCAGAAGAAAAGCCACTGTTGGTTTTTCTGAAGCCCGTTTCCCCAAGGACCTAGTGCTGCCTCTTCCATGTGCTCAACAAATCACTTCTTCCTCATTTGTGGAGTTTTACTTCTCTCTTTCTGCTAGCAGTGGGTCAATAAATTCTGGGCATAACAAAAGCAACTAGTGAAGAAATCAATCTTGTCAGGATTAGCTCCCTGAGCTGGATAATTTTACCCAGGGATTGCTATCCCATTGGACCAATATTTTGTCCAAGCCTGAACTCAGCTTTATTATTGTCTCTTTTTTAAATAACCCCCCCCCCCTTTAATCTGTCTTATCTTAGTAGTGTCTACCTTCAGAGTAATAATTCAAAATTTTTTTGGGTGGGGCAAAATTTCTCAGGACATACTCAGTGACTGCATGTCACACACAATGAGTGTCACCTTGAGGCTCACCAGCAATTTTTAAAGTCTGTGTTCTTATGGGACTTTCTGACCTTTTCATCTCAAGCTTATACAGTTTGTAACTCTCTAGCTCAGTTGCAGGGGGTGAGAGATGTCACAGCTCCTAGGGTGCAGTCTCCAGGGGCGGCTTTAAGAGGGCATTCCTCAACAGCCCCCCGGAGCCTCGCTCTTTCTGGCAGCCTGGCAGCTCCCTGAGAACTGGCCATTTTTCTTGGGTTGGTTACTTTGTACCGTACTCCCCTTTCCTGATTATGAGGACATCTCTCTTTTCTTCTAACACCCTCTTTAAGTAGATCTGGGTGATTGTCCTTTTCTCCTTCACATATTAGTCTCTGTTAATCTTTAAGATCTCATTTACTTTTCATTATGAATAATCTGCCCTCTAGTATCTTTATCATTTCTCTTCAAGAAATGAATTTCTTCTTCCAGCTTATTAGTTTGTCTTCATTTGTTACCCTTCATTTGCGCATTTATGTTCCTTTGCTTTAGTTCCCCTTAAAAGTCTGAAGAGTATTTTTAAATATGCCAGTTCTGTTCTAATTTTCTAGGCAATTGAGATTCTTAGAAACAAAGTACATTTAAATACTGTTTGGTCCTTTGGATGCACTGTAATTTTTTTTGTTTCTCTACGTTAACCAAATAAAATATGTCCTTTAAAATTAGGAACCTCATTTATTTTTTGTTTATGATCAAAATCTTTCACTCTTTTGAGGATGTGCCACTTTGATATCAAGTTCAGAATTTGCGTAATTTGCAAAATCCATTATATGTTGTAATCAGGTGGTGATGAGTGACTCTTGAATTTGGTGAAGTTGTTACAGCTCTACCTACCAAGCCTGGCACTAAAGATTTAGAGCTGAGGCCTCTACAGCAGGGGGATCTCAGCTGCTTTTTACAGGTTTAGGTCCAGATCTTGTGGCCAGATATCTGGTTTGGGAAAGGAATGAAAGTAGCAATTATTTTCCATGATCTGTCCTGGCAAGTAGGTCTTTCTGGGGTGAGGGTGGGGGGAGATGGGAGGAAGACTGCTTTTTAATTACTCTATTTATTTTTAAGAAACTCTAACCTAGAAAAACTCAAACCTAGAAAAATAACTCATAAGAATATACAAAGAAAACACACACACACACACACACACACAAACATGCACCCATCCTTTAGGTTGACCCATTGTTAATATTTTGCCACATTTGTTTTCTCTTCTCTCTCTTTCCACATATACACACACATACACATCTGTATACATGTATATGAATCTATATTATATATACTATATATATAAGATTTAATAGATTATTTAAATATATAACATATTTTATTTGAAGAACCAGT
Organism: Miniopterus natalensis; assembly: GCF_054644295.1. Classification (NCBI taxonomy): domain Eukaryota; kingdom Metazoa; phylum Chordata; class Mammalia; order Chiroptera; family Miniopteridae; genus Miniopterus; species Miniopterus natalensis. The sequence goes on from NC_142089.1 coordinate 42,345,055, forward strand.
TGAGAAAAAAAGTGTAAAATTCATGACCTTTCACTTGTAAAACCTTTGGCACAGATAATGTATCTCCTAACAACAAGGGCATTCTCTTACATGATTATCAAATTCAAGAAATTTTGCATCTCATACTATATTCTAACAAATAGTCCAGACTCAAATTTTTATAATTTTACCAATATTATTCTTTGTAGAATTTTTTTTACCAGTGCAAGATCCCTTCCAAGATCAAACACTATATACATAGTAAGTTGTCATAGCTCTAATATCCCTTAATCTGGTAAATATACTCAGCCATCTTTTCTTTTTCATAACATTGATGTTTTTAAAGAGTAGAGGCCCAGCGTTTTTTAGAACGTCTCTCAGCTTTAGCATGTCTAATGTCTCCTCCCCATGCAGGTTTCCTCATCTTCATTTTGTGATTTCATTCCTATCGCGGATTTGCCTGTAACACCAAACTAAGCCAGACTGTTTAGTTCAAACTCAGCTCTAACTGGCCGGCATGCTAAGGTCCCTACAGCCTTTGCTAAGATCTGCATCTGCCTCCTTCCCACTATCAAAACAACACTTAGCTGAACAATGTACCACATGTTACCATCACATTCCATGGTAAAAATCCTACATGTCTACTGAAACCCGAGGCTTAAAGCCACTTATTCAGGCCATTTGAGTTTAAAACCATCTGCATAATTTTAAATGATCTTCTGCGTAACACAATATAAACTGCCACCAACTGGCATGATAAAAAAAATACCTAGATGGACTGTGCTTACTAATGTACCAGGAAAGTCTAAAGTCACCTTCCCTGACCAGAGGAAAACTCTGGTCTTTCTGTGTTCATTGTGTCTCCAAATTTACTCATTTACTTATTCCCCAAGGATTCCAGTCCATGTGAACACAGTGCCCATCACTGGTGGGGGCTCAATATGTGGTTGTTACATTGAATTGGATGGCTCTGTATTAGACTGATGTTTGAGAGCTTGCACCTAAAACAACATATCCTTCTGCATAGGAAGAGCTTAGTTGTCTTCTAGTATAGTAAAAAGTGACCTCCCTTTCCAAATTAGATTATTCACCCACACAGACATAATCAAATTTCATACTTTAGCGAAGCTAAGCCACAAGTTCTGTTAACCAAAAAATTGCACATCCAAACAGAAGCACTCCATACGTGATGGGCTGAGCCTCAAGGGCACTCATCAGACACTGGATTTTGACATTCAAGACAAAGAATAGCAGGCACAGAGCGTACAGACATGCTGTTGTCGCTGTTGACAGAAAAAGACCCTGCAGGACTGGGAAAGAGAAATGGAAATAATGAACAAATCAACCCAGAGAACAGGTGCTGACATGTGGCTTCATATCAGATGAAACACTTCCTTCACTTGTGTGACAAAGAAATTGAGGACAGAATGCCCAGCAACACTGCACAAAAACAAAAATCTCAAAAAAGGAACACAGAGAAGCATAAAATGATAGATGAAGGGGCGCTAAGAGGTGGCCTGCTCGAAAGATGTGAAAACGAATGTGGTTGAAGTCTGTGTGGCGCTTTACTTCTGGCCTCTGTTGGCCTCTGGTGACTTCATCTCATCCGGTCCGTGCATTGAAAGAAGGTAATAATGGAGAGTTCTTTTATGGTGGACCAAAAAGAATCTTTTCAGTTTAAATGTGGATTTGAAGAGCCCTGGATTTCTAACCACGACAAAAGGGAACAAGTAGGACCAGGAAGCCTATTTTAACACATCATAGAGCAGCATTTTCTATGCCACAGAGGGGATGTCAGCCAGTGGTTCTCCAAGTTAGGACTGGGAGCTTCTAGAAGCCCCTGAGACCCTTTGAGGAAGGGTTTAAATGCAGTTAAAGCTATTTTCATAATAATGCTAAGAGGTTGTTTGCCTTTTTCACTCTTATTCTCTTAAAAGGTTACAGTGAAATTTTCTAGAGGCTACCCAAGGTGTGATGACATTCTCACTTTGATAGCTGATTGGATGTGTACTTATGTAGTTTGGATTTTCTAAGAGGTTTAGGGTCTAAATAAATACTTTTCAGCAATTAACCCAGTTTGTTCTCAGTGATTTTACTTTGCTCTCATTGGCTGTTTGCAGTTATGCCTTTTATCATCTCACTAACCTTATCTAAAAAACAAAAAATCATGGTTTTGAAATTCCAGGATAAACTATAACATTTTTTTAAAGTTAAAAGGCAAGTTTTAGAATTTTAAAATAATGATTTATTAGGTGATAACTAGTTTAGAGAGTATAGGGGGAAGCAAAATTGCCCCTACAGTAGTGGCACCAAGCTGTCCTGGTAGCTTTTTACCATCACACACATTTTTTTTAATGACAACTTTACTTAAGAATGTCCTTAATCATGTAGTAAAAAATTACTAACTTTTTAAAATATTGACCCTCGAGTACTTGCTTTTTAATATTTTGAATGACAAAATGGCAAGTACATTTTGCCATTTTAAACTTGCCTTTTAATTTTAAAAATATGTTATAGTTTATCCTGGAATTTCAAAACTTTTTTTTTTTTTTTTTTTTTTAGATAAGGTTAGTGAGATGATAAAAGGCATAACTGCAAACAGCCAATGAGAGCAATTCTGCCTACCAAAGGGGCAATGGTTGCAGCAGACAGACCAACTATGGTTATTCAAACTGAGGTATTTAGCAGGAATTTTCTCCAAAATGAATGCAGTATGGGTTTTCCTCATACTTCAACTAAAACTACATATTGTAATTGACTGTATGCTAAAGCCAATATAAGAATATAATTAACTTCTATTAAAACACATTACAGCGGTTTGCAAATTATAAAATAGCATCATTATCCTCACTATTTGTTTTGCTTTGGAAAGATTATTATTTATGTTAACTAGTAGTGGTTTTATTTTTATTATTAATTGAATTAATAATTGCTTTAATCCTCCAATGTAGTAAGTGCAACTAAATATGACCAAAATAAACACAAGTTTTGGGGTCCTCAATAATTTTTACAGTATGAAGAGATAATGAGACCAAAAAGCTGAGGACAGATGATACAAGCTGTTTTTCATTCAGATAATAAAAAAATTATTAGGCATTTTTTATATTAGGAATTCTTCTAGGTATCCTAGTGTCAGAGAAAAAAGGCAGAATGTAAATACATATTGTTAAATGTAGTAAAGAAAAATTTTGAAAGTCATCTGACTTATTTCTATACCACCAATGTGAACTACATATTAATATATAACATTTATTATGTGTCTACAATATGTCCAGTGCTTTATAAACATTTCTAATTTTTACATCATCTCTATAAAGTATCACCATTTGAGAAATGAAGTCAAGACTCAAGGGTTAAAGTGATATGACAATGATTATGGCCACTTATTGGTAAAGCCATAAATTAAACACAGGTCTGTCCATTTCTAAAATGGAGATTGTTTCCATTATATAAAACTTGCACTTTATAGAAGATGCTTAAGAAGAAGTCTGACGACCTAGTAGGAGAGATGCTGTGTAAAATTTTCATGGATCAGAGGTGCTTGGACTAACAAACATTTAGGTATTATCTACATCAGTGATGTTATGATTCAAAGGTTTATATTTATTCTGTAATATGGTAATTAATTCAGGAAAGAATTGCAGTTTGAGTCCAAGACAGTCTGCCGGAAAAGCCAGTGTTGCAGATGAAGTCTGGAGGCAGCCTGCTGGAGAATTTTTTTTGGCCAGTGCAGGTCAGTCTTTTGTTCAATTTAGGCCTTTAAATGATTGGATGAGACCCAACCTCATTATGGAGGGCAATCTACTTTACTCAGAGTCCATCATTTTAAATATAAATCTCATCTAGAAATATCCAGAATAATGTTTGACAACATATCTGGATACTAGGGCCCAGCCAAGTTGACATGAAATTAACCATCACATTAATGGATTTCATTAAATTTTTCTATTTTTTTTTTTTCCTGATCTCAGCTTCATTGATTTCTGCTCTTTTCCTTTTTATTTTTTTCCTTCTTCATGCTATGGATTTTTCTTTTTCTGGTTTCTTAAGGTGAAAAAAGTAAGCTATTGACTTGGACCTTTCTTCTTTTATATTTCTATTATATAAGTTATATGTTTCCCTCTAAGAACTGCTTTAGCTGCATCTTATAAATTTTGATATGTTATATTCTCATTTTCCTTTAATTCAAATATGTTCTTATTTCTCTTGAAAACTCCTCTTGTCTTTAGTTTAATTTCCAAGTATTTGAGAATTTTGTTCACATCTTTTTGTGATTAAATGCTAGTTCAATTCCATTTTGGCCAGAGAATAAACTTTGTATGATTTTAATTCATTAAATTATTAAGAACTGCTTTATGACCCAGGATATTGTCTATCCTGATAATTATCCTGTGTGTATTTAAAAGGAATGTGGATTCTGTTGTAGTTATATGGAAAGTTCTATAAATGCCAATAAATTGATGGTATTTTTCATGTCATCTGTATCCATGGTGTTTTTTATCCATTTGCTTTATTGATCAGTGAGAGTGAAGTGTGGAAGTCTCACACTATAACTGAATTGGTCAATTTATCCTTTCAGTTCTTCCTTCATTTCTGAAATTCTTTCCATCTGAAGTTTTCTTCTATCTAAACAACTTCCTTTAATATTTCTTTCAGTGTAAATCTTCTGGCAACAGACTTGTTTTTCTTCATCTGGAAATGTCTTTATTTCACCTTCAATCCTGAAGGATATTTTCTTTTGATACAGAATTTGGGGCTGACAGTTATTTTCTTGCAACTCATGTGACAAATGTTTCACTATCTTCTGGCTTCCATGGTTTCAGATGAGAAATCCACTGACATTTGAATCATTATTTCTCTAGAGGCAATAAGTCATTTTATCTGGCTGGTTTCAAGAGTTTTTTTGTCTTTGGTTTTCACCATTTGGATAATCATGTGTGTGAATGTAGACTTCTTTGAGTTTACCCATTAAGGGCTTTCTTTTTTAAACTTTCTAATCTGCAAGTTCATTTCAGCCATCATTTCTTCTTCTTCCCCTTTTTTTTTTTTTTTTTGCACTGGACTCTTTTCTCCTTCTGGAGCTTTAATAATATGAATATTAGACTTTTGTATTGTCTCACAGGTCAGTGTCAAATTAATGTTTCAAAGTCTGAGGGAGTCCCCATGGGTTACATGACAAGATAAAGCTTTACAGGCAAAATGGACCAGAAATGATCTTTGATAGATCAAAAAGATTGAAATACACTGAGAGAAATGGAGAAAATATTATTGGTGGTTGGAAAATCCTGAAACCATGCTGTGTGACTAAAATTGATGGTGTCTATACTTCTCTATAAACCGTACTTCTATTGAAAGAAGGTATCTTTGGATAAACATACTATACCCTAAATTATGAGGTCAGTCATGACAAGGGTAAAGATGTTGGCTGACCTGCAAAACTGAGAAATAAGCAAATATTTTCTTGGCATCTCATACTATCTTCCCTTTTTATCCGCCCCTTGAACTTCCTCTACCTTGTATGTTTCTCTGCCTACCAAGGATTCAGGATACTCTTAAAAATCTGAGGCTGCTTGTGAATTTTGGTTAGCAAACTGAAAAATTCAGGTATATTTGTCTATGAAGAATGCAATGTGATACTCTCTTCAGGAATGTTTGCTTTTAAAATGAGAATAGTAATTGGCTTATAAAATAAATTACTAATAGTGGAATGTCATGACTAACAGAGGTGTATAATTTGGGGTAGAGGCAGACCTTTCTTCTCTTTCATTTACAATACAAAATGGGGCAAAAATAGGTTTACAGTTATTAATATAGGAAATACAATTTGTTCTTGTATTATTATTTATTAATTCTTGTATTACTTTCCTTACAAACTTTTGCCCCATCCTGTATGTGGGTAAAAACTTAATCTGCCCATGTACATAAAGCTCACTCACTGATATTAGTAATCAATATCCCTTCTTCAAAAAATGTTTTTAAAACTATGCAAAATTTTTGTGTCTCAATTAAATATTGATTTTTTTCGAGGAATGTTTAACTCTTCAATGGATCAAAATCTATCTCTAATAATGGCAGAAGAGTATAATGGAGTGGAATAAGTTTATCTCAAATAGGCATTAGAGTAATGGGGCTGCTCCTCGATATCATTTGTGCACTAAATTGAGGGCTGATTCAGAGAATGTAGTTATTTGATTCCAGATCATAAAACAAACAAACAAAAAAACATACAAGTATATATAAGTGCTCTGGTCTCAAAGAAATACAAAATTTATATTTTATATGCTTCTATCTTTTGTTTTCTTATCTGATAAGGAATGTTTCTTCTTTATAGAACATTTTACTAACATTGCAGGATAGAAAGAAAGAACATTGATCATCAAAGAAATCTAGGTTATATTATCAAGTTCTGTATTGTGAATTTAGTATTAAATTACATCCTTAGAAATCCTCCTGAGTACTGATAATGTGACATTGATTGTACTAGATGCTTAACAGCTGTATTTCATTTAATCATTAAAAACATTCTGTTATACTGGTGTAATCATCCCTATATATTTTTTACAAATTTGGAAATTGAAGTTAAGAGAAGTTAAGTGATTTGTGCAAGGTACTGCTAAGAGGAAGAGAAATGACTTAAACGCTGATGCTTTAATTCTAAATTATGTACATCTTCCAATTTAGCTTTTCTCATCTTTCCACTATAGATTAAGATAAAAGGAAACAATATTTTTCTTTAAAAATTTGTGGCTCATTGCACTATAATGGCAGAATATGATGCATGTATTTCTAGAAAGATTTCACACACGCCTATGTATGTGTGCATGTATACATATATGTATACAAGGGGAAAGAAGAAAAGGGGAAAATAAACTGTCATGATGATGTGCAATGAACTGAGAAGTAGAATGAACTCAAATCTGTAGTAACTCAACTCAGACCCAAAAGTCTAAAGAAAAAAAGAGAATACGTAAATAAATAAATAAATATGTAAATAAATGCAATCCCATGAAAGAAATTTGGAAAACTCAAAACAATAAACAAACAAAAAACTATTAAAAGTACAAAATAAAAATTACATTGAAAATATTGAATACTAATGCAGTCTTTGTCAAGATTATCCAAATAGTTAACATTATATTTTATTATCAATTTCAATTATCTTATATTTTTCATTTCCCATGACATTAAGATTTTTTGAGAATGTAATTTAATATATATATATATGTATATATATACACATATATATATATATTGATTTCAGAGAAAGGAAGGGAGAGGGAGAGAGATCAAAACATCAACGATGAGAAAGTCATTGACCAGCTGCCTCCTGCACTCCCCCTACTGAGGATCAAGCCTGCAACCCGGGCATGTGCCCTGACTGGGAATCGAGCCTCAGTCTCCTGGGTCAATGCTCAACTGCTGAGCCACGCCAGCTGGGCGAGAATGTAATTTTAATGTTACATAGGGATAGGCTATAATTTTTAAAATTTTTATTACAGTACTGTTGCAGCTATAGGTTGATTTCAGTTCTTGATACTATAAATAATGATGTGATGAGACTATTTGTCAGCATTTCTTTTTCTTTCTATAGTGTAGATTCTGGAAAGTAGAAAAGTAGGTCAAAAGGTATGAATATTTTCAAGATATCTGGAAAAGTTTTATCTTTTTGCACTAGCATCAATGATATATTAGAGTATCTGTCTTAACACACTTTTAAAACTATTATTTTTAAATTTGATAACTTATGAGTAGTATATGGTATTTAATTGTATTTGGGGTTTCTTTAATTACTGGTAAATATGAAATGCAGATGACAATATTTTTAAATTTCTCAGAGCAAGGCAAATTTCACCAAAACAATAATACCTTTAAGTAGGTACTGTTTCAAGGTATATATATTGAATTAATTCATCCTTCCCATTTTACCAATGGACATAGGGGTACAGAAAGTGATTTGTCCAAGGTCACACAGTGGCTAAGTGGTAGAGCCAGCATATGAACCCATGTAATCATCTGGAATTTCACCTTTAACAACTGCACTTTATTGACTGTTTAAAGATATTAATTTCTAGGTACACTCATATTTATACCTGAGTTACTTTATAATTACACTAGACTATATCAAAATTTTATTTTCAAGTTGATATACTACTTCTCACAGGGAAAGAAACATTTTGATTAGAAAATAATGTTCACTCATGTCATGGGATGAGGCTTTTTGTGTGATAATATATTGATTCAGGCTGTATCAAGATAATATCTAGATTAAACATAGTATATATATAAGGCAGAAGCTAGTTTATTTTCCCACCTGAATCATCTTATAATGGAATTATTTTATTGGAGAGACATTTCTAATTCTGTGCTTCCTACTTTTAAAACAAGCAGAACTTGGCAGTTCAGAAAATGGTCTTACAAAGATGATTAAAGGAAATGAAAACATAGTGTTGAAAGAAGCAGGAATGAGTTATCTAGAGAAAAGAAAACATTAAAGGCCTTTAATAGTTGTCTAGAAATATATGTGCAGTAACATTAAGCTATTATTCTGTGGAATTTGTAGTAAATTTGTCCTTTTAATGAATAAGTTTTCCTTCAAATTTTATATTTTTGATACTCAAGAGATTTAAATTATCTATTTTTTAAATCTTTTCAGTGGTTTTCCTAACTGCTTTTACTCTCGGAATGTCATTCCATAAACTGTCATCCAAATATTCCCTTACTTGTGTTAAATTTTATAACTTTGTAAATTACATGTTATGCTTTAAGCTATCGGAGATTTCCTGATGAATGGAGGCTTTGAAGAAGTCAAAAGTAGGGAATTAGGGATAAACTAAGAGAATAACACAGGAGTTTAAAGGTACAGGGAAAAGATAATGAGGATTTAAAGCAAAGTCGTAACCGTGAGGGTAGAGAAGATCTGAGGGATTTGAGAAAGTAACTTTGGCATCCCAGGTGAAACCCTGAAACCTGAGGTGTTTTCAGAGCTCTTCTTTCTTTGTGGGTTTGAACTACTGATTGTTTGGATGTGGCTGTAAAAGATAACACTAGATTTTTGCTTTAGATGAGACTGGATGGTGGTGCTATTAACTGAGATAGGAAATACAGGAAGGGGAGTAATACTGGATAAGGAGTTGGGGAAAATAAAATCAGCTCTGGACATACTGCATTTGGCGTATATCAAACACACACACATAATGTTAGGCAGAGTTCTAAAGATCATCTCCCCTTCCCAGATTCTTGTCCCGTGATGATTCCATCAAACACTAATTTCTATACTGATGTGAAAGGACTTTGCAGATATAACTAACTTGGCAATCATTGCATGGGTTGTTTGTAAATACTGTGCATAACAGTGTCCCTTTTCTGGCTTATGAGCAGGAAGAATACTTGTTTATTTCCTTCTATTGGCCCAAGCCTGGCATCACAAGCAGACCAATACATAAACATATTTGCTGAAGGCTTTTAAGTGCCCCTTACTTAAGATTACTAATCATATGACATTAAGATAGAAGGCAGAAGAGTCAGAGATAAGCAGCAGAGAGGAACATTAGAGAGATTCCAAGTGTAAGAAGAATTTCTGGTGCCATTACTGGCTCTGAGATGTAGGTGTTCATGTGTAAGGATTGGAGTATGCTTTCTAGGAGCTAAGGGCAGCCTCCAATTGATAGCCAGCCAGTAAAAGGGGGACCTCAATTCTACAACCACAAGGAACTAGATTCTGCCAACAATCTGAAGAAACTTGGAAGTTTCTTCAAACCCCCTTCCCCCAAACCCCCAGATAGAAGCAGAGTCTGCCAACCTCTTGATTTCAGTTTTGTGAGAGACCTAGAGCAGAGGAACAAGATGAACCATGCTGTGCCCAAAATTCAGGCCCACAGAAACTATGAGATAATAGATAGCTATTGTTTTAAACTGATAAGTGTGCAGCACCTTTTATAATAGCAATAATAAACATATATGCTATACAAGCATACATATACACCAAGCATCTCACTCAGGGTACAAATACAAGAAGAAGATATAGTTATGTAGAATGAGAGAAGTAGGTTAATAATATATACTTGGAAATAATGGTGTGTAAAGGGTAGGTAGCTGAAGAGCATCCCAAAGAAGTAGAAAATCACATGTGTTATCGAAGCCAAGAACAGAGAAAATTTCAAGAATGTAAGACAGTAAGGGTGCAATGCTACAGAAGGGAGAAAACCTTGACAAGGAATGCTACTACACTGTACCTTTTTTCTATATGTCATTTTCTGAATTACTGTGTAATTCTTCTTGTAATATTACTCTATTAGATCATGGTGTGAATTTATGTTGTGAATTGTGTCACATACTTTCTTGTCCTCTCTTCAATATGTGCTAAGAAGCTCAGAACCAGAAATGGAGTCCACCTCTAGGAAGTAGAAAGATTTGATGTCAGTTGGGGTCCACCAAGAAGCAAAGACCAAAATAAAATTAGCCAAGCAAGATATTTATTGGGAGCAATGCCTGCGAAGATAAAGGGGAGGGGAAGTAGGACTAGGCAGGAAGATTCCTCAGACTACAATGCAGGTGTGAGCTCTGCGAAAGGAGAGAGGAAAGGAAGGAGAATTGGGTAGCAGGAGGCTGAGGCTGCAGTTCAGTTCTGAGAACATCTCAGCTCAGGAAAGGGGAGGCGCAAGGCAAAGATTGCCCATCAGAGGAGTCTCAAGTTAGCAGAAATGGTGCAGCTATTGTAACCCTACAAAGCTGAGTTCTTAGATTTGAACGAATCAAGGTGAGTGTGGGCTTGGAGGGAACACTGCAGTGGAGCCAAAGATGTGGTTAGCCAACTGCTGTGCGCAGCAGGTTCTCTTAAAGGGATATCTGAGCAGCACAAACCCGGGGCCACCTCAAACCATATAGCATACATTTACTGCATAAATATTACCAAATAATTATTTTCCAACCCTTTTACTTTTTATCTTGTTGTTTTGTTGACATGCATTTTTGTAAGTGTGCTTCAAATATTACTGAAATAAAGCAGATTATATATATATATATATATATATATATATATATATATATATATATATATAATATATCTTTATTGATTTCAGAGAGAGGAAAGGAGAGGGAGAGAGAGATAGAAACATCAATGATGAGAGAGTCATTGATTGGCTGCCTCCTGCAGTCCCCCGACTGGGGATCGAGGCCACAACCCGGGCATTTACCCTGACCGGGAATCGAACCCCGATTGCCTGGATCCTAGGTCAGCGCTCAGCCGCTGAGCTGAGCGACGCCTGGCTGGGACAGATTATATTTTTAACTAGTAGACTAAACTAAAAAGTAACCTAAAAATAAATGTTACAATATATTAGAAATTGAGTGAATGTTGTTCTTTATTGGATAGGTTATTAAAGTCCTTCAACTTTTGATTATACTTGTTCCTATCCATGCCTTATATTTTCAGAGTCTGTTTTCACCTGCATACTTCACATAATTTCAGCATTGAGGAATGCCCAAATGTATTTCCTTCTCTTTCCATCTATTGCCTGAAATTACACAGTCAGGTGAGTGATATAGTCTCTTGTATTTCATGTTTTCTCTTCCTGCTCCCTGAAGTGCCCTCTAGTCCTTCCTTCTCTGATTATGTATCTTTCAAGGATCAGTTCAGGCACCATCGCCTTCAGGAATCACCCCACATACCCTTTGTCTGCTTCTGTAATTCCTCCTAGGTATACCCATTATCACTTATCCCACTGTACTCTGATAACTGAGCTCCTTGAGCAGAGACCTTGGGGTTTATCATTGTTTCCTATAATTAGCACTTTGCATAGAGCATAATAGACACTTAGGGAATGTTTGTTAAATAAAAATGTTTGCTAAATGCATATAACCACACATCTGCTTGAAGGAAATTTTTTACCTTGGTTTGCTACAGATGTGTCCTAAAGAATGGCATGTTAGTTAAATCCAAGAGCAAATAAATCAATACTAAGCCTGAAGTGACATTTAAAGGCTCATCTCGTTGCCAGTTTTTCTTTTAGACCTGGCTTGATTTCTTTCAGCAGCAGACTCTCTGGGACTCGACTGATTTGCATGGTTGTCTTAGTCATTCCTCCTCTGGAACACTCGCTGACCTTTTGAGAATGTTCCTTCCCTTATTTCTATGGCCTCTGTCTCCAGGGCTCTGTTCAGGTTGAATGAGAAGTAGTCTCAAGGAATGATGTGTCTTCGTCTAATGCAACACTGCACTTATACAGTCACTGGCATAATCATCATGTTTTAAAAATTAATGATGGGAACTATGACATGCTAGAGATTTTATAAATATGGTTATTCTTAGTGATAATTGTGAATATACCTTTTTACCCTTTTCCTTATAATAAACTTAAGATACTTAACTATTGAAAACTTATCATAAGAGGGAAAAACAGAATAGTTTTCATTAAGCTTTGTAGATATCACCTCCTCTGCTTAAAATTTTCCAGTGGTTTTGTACTGCAAATAGAATCAACTTTAACTGCTGTAGCCTGCCAGGTCTTATGTGATTTGGATATAGGCTCTCTTTATGACTTCTCATTACATTCTACCCTGGTTCCCTGGCCCTAATAGACTTTCTTTTGATAATCAAACATGTCTAGGTCCATCCTACCTTAAAAACTTTGCATATAATGAATGGTCCATGTTTTCCCTTGTCTTCGAGTACCTGCTTCCTTTTCATTTGCACTTAGCTCAGATGTCATCTTCTTAGAAAGACCTACTCTGACTATCATAGATAAAGTAGGCCCCTCCCCAATCTGCATATATTTCTTGATTTTATTTTATTTACTCTAAAGTACTCTGAAATTACCTTAGTCTGTTGATTACATGTGGACATGGGCTTCATCTGTTATGTCACAAAGAAAAGAACATTTGCTTACAAAGATCAATAGGTTTATGTATGATTCTCTCACCTTCCAGTCCAATTCTATGAAAGTACCAAGACGAGCTCTCATTGGGCTGACTTGGATCAAAGGACCACACTTGAACCAAATATTAAGGCCAGGAAGGTAAAACACATATTTTTTGAGCTGGAATTACATGCCACTGCACGTAAGGATAGGACAAGCCAAGATAGTGATCCCAAGCATGCAAACAAGGGTGATTTTCCAGAAAAAAGATAAAGATAAGCGGGGGCTAGGATGTGAGTGCAGCAGCTTCCCACTAGAAGAAATAGAAACTGATATGGTCATTTTAAAGGATGGCAAGGCATTTCTCAGAGTGGATGTATCATAATTTAGTCAACCAAGCCCTGTGGATAGATATTTTATGTTGTTTGCAAAATGATGTTGTGGTGAACATTATTGTACATGCATGTATTATATCAGGATAATTCCTAAAAGTGAAATTGTTAGATTCTAGTGTACACATTAGATGTTTGATTTAGGAAACTTTTATTAAATGAAAACATGTTTCTTTGTGAAAACTCATTCCCCTTGTTATGTCCTGTCCAATAGAAATATAATATGAGCCACATGTATAATTATACATTTTCTAATAACCCTATTAAACAAGTAAAAGGAAATAAGCAAAATTAATTTTAAAAATTAAAAATTAATGAGCCCAATATATCAACATAGTATCATTTCAACATTTAATCAATATAAAATTACGAATATTCATGAGATATTTTACATTTTTTCTCATGTCAAAGTCTTTGAAATCTGGTGTGCATTTTACACTTACAACACATCTCCATTAGAACTAATGCTCAGTAGCCCCTGTAATTAGTAACTATCTTATTGACAGCACAGCTCAAGAGTGTTCTAGTTCTAATAAGCACATAAAAGTTTTACATAGCCAAGTGCTCTCAGGGATTAGTTTCTAGATGATTGTTTAAAGCCAGCTCTAATTTGAACCTAGTACATATCACACATTAATCAAAAGATCACACTCTAAGTGATAGATTGCAAACACATAGTGGAGAGAACTTGGTAGCATCTTAAACCAATCATGAAGACAAGGATATAGCCACCAGGAGGAAGCTTGGTAGAAAAGCTGAGGGCTGGAGTGATAAAAAGTTTGATAGTGGGTGTGGTGAGAAAGGGTAAGAATCTGGGAAAACTTTGCTAAGTTGCCCAAAGGAGAAGAATGCTGAATCTGGTGAGCTAAGGTTACCTGCTTGCCACCCAAATGATTAATTCCACCATGATCACAGAGATTTCACCAGATCTTGGGGAGACTGAACAAAATGTGCTTTTAGGCTATGCAAATCTTTTGACTTTGATTTCAGAAAAATGTTTAATATATATTGAGTGCTTGTGTTCTGCATCCACTTGTTCCATTCACAAGTCATAAATTAGGGACTACTCTTGCACCCGTTTTGCAGATAAAAAACTGAAATACAAAGGAATTTTTTTACTAGATACCAACTGGTAGAGATAGAATTTAAACCTCTGACTTCTAACTCCAATGTCATGTTCATGAGCTCTGTTCTATTTTATTATCACTATATTACACCTGCTTATACAACAGCCCTTTGGCTAATAATCTAATTTCTTGTACACACTGACAAAGCAAGTATGTGCCCTGAAATCTTAGCCATAAATATTCTGTCACCAAAGTTACATTTCCTTTTGGAAATTAATAGTTAGAAATTTAACTTACATATTAACATCTTATGAAGTGGCCATGTCAGTCCAGCTGTAGGTATGCTGGGTATGCACAGCCTCTTCTCTCCCACCCTGGAAAAAAAAAGTTATCTAATGTTAAACATTAAATTCTGAATCCCTGGGGATTCCATCAGACCCTAGGTGAATAGTCAGCCTTCCCACTCTTTTTATGGCCTTCCATCTCATCTTTCAGACAGTTCTATATAGTTGTTTAGGACAAAATTGCTCTGGGATAAATAAAAACAATGCCTATCATCTTAATGTGACAGATAGAAAATTAGCACAGGACCAGAACAATAATCATTTAATTGTTCTCAATTGCTTTGGGAGATGACACTGAGCCTCAAAGAATTGCCTGGGGGAGTAATGTGATAAAAATGTTGGTGTCAGAACATGCATTATCTGATTGTTATTCCCAAATCTAGTTGCAGACGCAATATTCAGGCAAAAAAAAAAAAAAAAAAGTCAATAGCCTGAGAATGCGGAGGTTTTTATGTTTTGTTTAGTTTTTGCTGTGTGACTTTGAGGCTTCCTAAGTACACAGATTTGACCTTGAGAAATTCACATCTTTTTCATTGGTCAAATCATCAATATTCAAAAACATGCCTAGGTACTTATTAATTGTTCACTTACATAATCGTGGGGCTTGTCTGTGTAGCAAAAGTGTTAAATTAATTAGACAGTGGGGCCATTAGA
Source organism: Miniopterus natalensis (assembly GCF_054644295.1). Classification (NCBI taxonomy): domain Eukaryota; kingdom Metazoa; phylum Chordata; class Mammalia; order Chiroptera; family Miniopteridae; genus Miniopterus; species Miniopterus natalensis. Next base: position 42,360,345 of record NC_142089.1, read on the forward strand.
TGGAGGTGGTTGTAATATCTTAACAGCCTAGTAAGCAAACCTAAACCTAAACCTGTATATGTCTCACGGTTAAGATGTTGAAGCCTAAGGTCAACCAATCACAAACAGCCAAGCAGTTTTTCCCAAATGAGGCAACTGCTTAAACTATAGCCAATCAAATAATTTCCTTGCTCTGTTTCTTCTTTTCTATAAAAGTTGCCTAGCTCCTGTTGGTGAAGTGCTCCTGACCACTTCCAATTTAGGAATCCTTGATTTGAGTTGATTTTTGTTCAAATAAACCCTTAAAATTTTTAATATGCCTCAATTCATCTTTTAATAGAAGCATGGAGCAGGCCTATAAAATTATCTCATGAAGCATTTAAGTAGGGGACACTTAAAAGTCTTCAGCAAATGTGTTTATGTGTCAGTCTGTTTGTGATGCCAGGCTTGGGTCAGTAGAAGGAAATAAGTATTCTTCCTACTCCTAAGCCAGGAAAGTAACTGTTATGCACAATATTTACAAACAACCCACACCATGATTACCAAATTCAAAGACAGTTTATGGTAGGTAGGCACAAGTTTGAGCAAAGAGGGTCTTAGAATTTAAAAGTTTAAATTGCGGAGAAAATGTCTCTTTTTTTCCAATGGAATGCTTTGTTGAAGTGCTTGAAATATATTTACTAAAAGTGAAAGAGGGGAAAAAAAGCTTCAGTAAACTTTTTATAGCATCTCAGGTGGCACTCAGGGATAGCAGACTTTAAACTTCCTCCACCAGCTTTAGAGTCCTAACAGCATGGTAGGTGTGGTGAAGGGGCCTGAGGCAGGGGCTGTATTCCTCTGGTTTGTCACTGTATCCTCAGGCTGTGGCACTGGCAAGGCATTATGCAAATGATGATTAGTAAATGAGAGACTGTCTTATTGCTCAGAAGTTTCCTTCCTCAATGGCAGTTTGGCTACACAGGTGTCATTAAGGATTTCAACGCTAAGAACGTCCAAACCTGTAGGACTTTTTATGAGTATTTAATCAAAACTGATGACAATTGCCAGGAAACAGATTGAGAAAATGCTCTGGAGAATGGCAGTTTTGCACCTTACTTTGAACTACATTGGAATCAAAGTAGAAGTAAGGAGGGTTACAGGTAATTCATTGGTGGTAGATTAGGGAGGTGGGAGAAAGCAAAGAGGGGAAATCCCTGAGATGGAATAAAGAGTAAAATAGACAGGTATTTCTTTTACATTGGTGGGTGCAGGATAGTTAACAATGAGCACTTACAGCACATAGGAGGAATGGTCTGTGGGGGAAGAAAATAACAATGAGGGGTTCTGTGGTCTCCTGCTCTGGTGGGAGGTTGTATCTGGACAAAAGGATTACTCTGACACTCCAAAGGTATGTTATTGTAGATGCAAAAAGACAATAGACAGGCTCAATTAAGTTAAAGATTGACCTTTGTCAAGGAAGATACTGGCCCAGAATATGACTACCTGCCATGACTTGCTTTTAGTTGGGAAGTTTTCATTTCAGCCATCCTATGTGGTTACTTGAGGTCTCTGAGTTTGCACCACCTGTCATGCAGGCCTCCCCTGAGCTTGTCAGGTTTAGTGTGTGTCCCCTTTTTAGCCCACAAGTATAAGCTGGTAGATCTCTTGGTAGGCTCTCCTAGAGGAAATTTAGGAAGTGTCAAAGCAGATGACCTTAATGTGATTTTTAATCTTGAGAAGCTATGATTTTAAGACCTTTCAAAGACTTGCAATTTGATGGGCATGATGGAGTCAAATGCCTAGTGCCTTAGTCCCAGAAGCACAATCCCTTTGAGAGAATTTGAGGATCTATTGATGAAGATAAAGTTTTACAAGAAGAATTGCTCTTACCCTTTCAGATGCAGGCTGGAACACAGGGCTTATCTGACACAAGTTTAAAATCGAAGCCTTCAAACAATTTAGGAAAAGGGTTTTTCATCATATGAGACTCAGGAATGGCCTCATCAAGTGTTGGAGGACTTCCTCTCTCAAGGAGAGAGGCTCCCTGGGAACCATTTGAGTCTGGGGGAGGCACTTAGGAGACCTGAACTTAATTGGCTCTTTTTTTTTTGCTTCTCTGAGACCTTCACTGCCTCACCATATGGAAGTAAAGACACTTGCCACCTTGCATTCATTAATATAATAGCTTTAATGATTTGATTTGCTCCTATAAAAAGTGCTATATAAATGCAAATGATACTAAGACTGATAATTAACAGTCTTTACCTGCAAACCACTCACACCCAATGTCCATATATCAGAGAATGAGGAATGTAGAATATTACTTAAGAAAACTGTCCTTTCTTTGTGCTAAATATGATGACAATCATTTGTAAGAGCTGTGCCTTTCCCTGCTTCCATAGCCTAAGTATTTTTGCTGACTGAGGGAGATACTGATATAATTCATCTTTCAGAAGTGTTAATGCGAGAGTGGCAAGACGCTGCATTCACTATGGAGGGAAGGGGGAGGAGAGGGGAGCATGGAGTCTATTCCCAGGTGGGTGAAAATGCAAAGTCCCCAAACCCTAAGTGTATTTAATAGGGAGAGATTTATCATGATTTGTAAACTGCCAGCAGTGCACACAAATAGCTTTGCAAGATGAGAAAAGTGCCAAAAGCAGGGCTGGGACATCTCAGGCTAACTGTGTAACTCAGCACCATACACCTTGTTTTCTCTGCCCTGTCCAGATATTAGATACCACCCAATGATAGCATTGGTGAGCTCCCTCACAACATTCTGATTAAATAGCAAAAGCTTCAAGTCTCTGGATTTAAATCTAGAAGAAAGAGCAATTTTTTGTTGCTAGAAATGTACTGCATTTCCCCATTAAGTTCTTCTGCCCATTCTGCTGTTATATTATAAAAAACAAAATAAGCTAAAAAGAAAGATAAAGGTGGCTAGGCTTTCTTTCATTTTTTTAGAAGGTTGGCTCCATTTTTCTTTTAAAGAATACAGTTTATGAGGTTTTGAATTTTACTCTGTGAGCTGTGGAGCAGTCTTTGTTTCTCCTATTAACTGATGTATTCCTTTAATAACCCTGATACTGGTGAACACGTGTCAAAAACTTCCCCTCAGCATTGTACTTAAATGGCACATTAATTATGAATAAGAAATCTTTACCATTATCTCAGGCCTCTTATCTTCCTTGGTTTGCTGGGAACTGTTATTTTTACATTCTTTGAGAATTTCTCATCGACTTCTTATAGCGTCACAACTTGCTCTGATCTTAAATACTGGCCTTCGCTTTGTAGTCCATTAGTTTTACAACTTGGCTCATTCATCTATTTCTTGATCCAAGATCAGGTTTTGCATTTGTTTATAGATAATTTACTCTTACTGGTTATTTGGGGTTTCCATAATGCCAATTGAAGTGAGAATTTCAGAAAAGAAGAGACTCAAGCACTTAAGCATCTAAGACATTTACAGTTCATCCCAGGGAGTTAATTCTCCAATTTAAGGTGAGAAGGTTTATAAAGTTAGAGAGGCTGATAAATATATGAATTGACTTCTAAAATCTCATTTAATTTGCTTTTTAAAAAGAAAGTGAACATTAATAACTTGGGTTCAAAATAGAGTGCTCACAATGAGAGAATTCGTCCTGAACTTTATATTTTATTCTTATTTTATATTTTGATTTTATTTTTGCATTCAAACAGGGAAGTTGGTGTGGAGAAATTTACCCTTAAGCCAGCTAATGGTAAATCTTAACAGTGGTAATATTTTAAAGCAGTTCAACCCCAGTTACAGGATTAGAGTCTTTTGAATTCTCAGCAAATTTTCAAAATTTGTTTTTTGTTTTCATTCTTTATTTCTCTTTTTCATCCTGGTGCTACTGTATTTCACCCATATTTTAACTGTTCAAACCTCAGCTGGTAACTTACCCCATATGCCTCCTCTTTCCCCGTACCATTCAAAATTCCTTTCTTCTTAAGGTGATTTCAGCTAGGTGTTAGGAGGAGATAATTCTATTCCTCCCACAGGAATGTGAGAGATTTTCATCTCTTTTATCCACTAATATATCATCAACATCTAGAATGGTGCCTGACACATACTAAGTAGTTTCAACAAATGCTTTTTGAATGAATAAATAGGGCAAAACCAATCATTGGGTTATCAGTGGGTGCACTCTGTAGCCCCACCTGTTACTGGTGGAAGTGGAGTTCTTGGGGTACCACAGGGAAAATTTCCTGAGGCTCCCATGGAAGGATGATATATCATGGAAAGCTTTATTGGTGATGTAAAATTAAGGGGGTTCCCTCCCAAGGTCCCATCTCCCTCCATCTTGCCTTGGAAAAAGTCCTCTACATCATCCGGAATTCACTGTGCATCCCCCCTACCTTCCCCTTTGTTGGACCCCTTCCCCCAGTGATTTGAAGGGAGAGGACTAGTGGTTCCCTGGGAAGCATGAACTGTGTCTTCCTAGTGAAGTTGCCCAGATGATCATGCTTATAATGTCTGGCCTTCCCCTTTGCTCCCTTTCCATCATTAATATTAGCTAGCTAGTTACAACGGTAACAACTGTACTTAGGAAAATCTCTTGTATGGTTTAGAATCTTCCTTTTCTTATTATTTCATTTTTCTGGTGAACTTTCCTGTGCTCCACTCTGTTTGAAAGCAGCAGAGGTTGATTTCAGCTGCACTTTAGTAAAGTCTAGTGTCATCTACTGGTCAAAAGCAAGGGCTCCAGACCTGGACTTTGTGCCTTCACTGGTTGTTGTTTCTGAGCCTGTTGCCTCAAATTTGAACAAAATGTAATGATATTTCATCCTATAGCATTATTGAGGAGATTAAGGAAGAGAATGAAAAGTAAGGTAGTTAACACAGTGCTTGTCACCTTGTAAACACTCAGTAAGTGTGACCTTTTATCATTATGATCAGAATTTCTATAGCAGATAAGTTTTTGAATGCAAGAACCTTGACTTCTATTCTGTTTTCTTTACCCATTGCTAGTGCTGTAATCTGCATTTGAAAACTACTCAGAAAGGCCCTCCACTAATAGAAGCAACACCCTATCTAGCTACACAGGTGTTAGGAGCCATCAGAATCCTATGGATTAACTGGACTTTCTGGCTGCAGAAATGCTAGTACTCAGTTTTGCTTCTGTTAAAAGTATCACATAATGTCCAAAGTACCTCTTACAATTCTGTGGAAAAGACTAAAGAGAACCTGAGATCATCTTTAAATTTAAGTGGTATATGAGTCAATAAAATGTTTTTGATATGCAAATGCAGCATCAAATAACCAGGGTATATAACATAGGAATTGTGACAGTGTTTGTATCTCTGTTCAACTAAAGAGGGGGTAGTATAGGTAGGAAGGGAGCTGTTTTAAGCTCACACTATGAAAAGGACTTTAAAGAACCCTTTGCTTGCTGCACTCCCTCCTGTTTGCAGCAGAAAGCAAGGGGGTTGGTTCACAAGGCTATGGACCGGAGAGGACAGAGCATCCCAAGGGAATAGACTTCAGCATTAAACACAGACAAGAGAACCCAAACACAGGATGTTAACACATTCAGGAAGCCTAGATTTGGCACAGGGCTTTGGAGGGGAGCAAATATTATTAGCAACACTGATAATAAATATGCTGTTGAAAATGTACATTGAATGTGAGAATAAGGAAAAGCTGGGCATTTTGTAAATTTTAAGAAGGAAATTATAGGTAAACAGAGCAGCAATTGTAGAGCAGGGCCAAGTTAGAATTACTAGTTTAGTATGGTCAGAACATAGTGTGGGGCTGAGGTTTTCAAAGCATTTTTATTTATAAGCTTTAGATTGTTGCAGTTACTGGCTCTCCCCAACCCTTTAAACTAAAAGTATACTGTGGTTTTCCCTTAGTGATTATTGCATGAGGGACTTTGTTCTCTGTGTAACTGAGTGCAGGTCTTTCTGCCTGCTGCCACCTAAGCCAAACTCATGAGACAGGTGCTGATGGAAAAGGAAAGCGGTTTATTCAAGTACTGGGCACCTGAGAAGGTGGGGGACTTTCATCCCAAAGCCCATCTCCCCATCTTAGTACAGGCAGAGGTTTTTATAAGGAGTGAGAGGGAAAAAAGAACAAAGAAATCAAGGGGAGGGGGTTGAAAAGTTCTCTGTGAAGACCAACACAGTCTAGTCTGTTAAGGACCTTGAAACAGATCAAGGGATGGTCTGGTGCACATCCTCCTGGTTTTCATTTGAAGGTCAGCAAATCTCCTGGAGCTGGAACTTCCAAAGGTCAGAGTCTGTCTCTTTTGAAGTTCCTAGGATTTTTATACAAACATGTTGTTTATCTACAAGCTACATATTGTCAGAGTCAGCATTTACGGAAACAATATCAAAAGAATGGTTGGGTGGGTTACAATTCCTCACTATTACATCTGCAGTGTAAAACTCTAACAAGGAAATGGATTAAACTTGCAGGAGGAGTTTAAACACAGCCTTGCTAAGGGTGGTATAGTATAATATCTAAAAGATGGAATTTGAGTTCAGGCAGGCTAGGGTCAAATTCCAACCCTGTGACTTGCTAACTGGGTGATCTTCGGCAAGATAATTATTGTCTTTGAGCCTAAATTCTATTTTACATAACGTGGGGATAATCTTATCTTTCTCACAAGATAGTTGTGAGAATTAAATAACATTATGTGTAGAAAGCATTTAGCACAGTTCCTGCCTTTTAGTTAGTGTTTGGTAAGGGTCAATGATGGCATTGATGTTGACAATAGCAATGACTGAAAATGGCTTAGGAAGGAGATCTTAGGAAGGAAGTTTCTAGTATCAGAAAATGGACAACAGACCCACATTCAGAGAAATAAACGTACTGCAGCCCCTAGATTGTAGCTGGGAAAAAGAAGAACATCACAGGGTCAGAAGAGAGGGTGTGCTGGGGTAGTGGGCCTTCTTATATACTTGAACTTAGCAGGGTAAGGAAATGGAATCAACTTTCTGTCCCTGGACTGTGGACCTAGCTCACCTGAGCATGCTTTGCTCTCATCAGTTGGCCAGCTAATGTCAGAAGATCAATGATAAACTCAGTAAACTCTGACAAAGTTGATTCTGGAACTTTAGAAAAAACTGGGTTAAGCCAAGTAACAGAGAAATGATCTTATTAGATTGTCAATGATAGAAAAATATATGCATACTTAAATTTTTTTTTGGAGTATAAGAGATATTCCTCTTGAATTGGGGTTCCACCATTCAGTGGAGCAAGCCAGGTCTTATACTAGAAAGGATATGCCAATGGTGTCCAAGAAATGTGCCCACTCTAAATGTTTGCTCTAAATTTCCCCATGAAAATGTTATGTAAGGACTTCTTTTTTCCTAAATTGTTTACCAAAACCATTTTGGAAATGGTGAAGATTTTTATCTATGCTACTGTCATCCACGACCATAAAATATTTTCCTGCAGATCTGCTCAAGCTGTAAAGCAAGGCTTCTTGCTACTCCATTATATGCCCTGACTCCTGAGACGATTACATTCTATGTTGGCTCAAGGCACAAACTTTCAAAACTGCCAGCTGAGTTGTCATTGTAATACAACTGATTCCTTGATTGATGTATATTATATGGGATGTCTTTGTTCTCCTGGCTCCCCACTGGTTATCAGATTACAGATAAGAAGGAAAGTAAAGAGTGTAACAATCAGAGCAACACAGGGGTCTCTAATGATATTAGAGATTGCCTTCTCTTTAAGGGTGCACTTGTTATTTTAAAATGATTGGATTACTCAAATATGTCATGATGTCATGCTGGGCAAGTCAGCCGAATTCTAGACTAGGCCTTTGGAAAGCTTTCTTTCCGATCCCAGAGTTCATTTCATTTTTTGCCACAGGAAATCTATGCCCTGAGAAATTAGATGTCTGGAGCAATTTTTAATCTCAGAGGATGGTTTTGTTGTTGTTGTTGAATTGCTCCCTAATGTGAGGAAAAACACAATTTTCCCTACTTTTGAAAAAAATAAAGTACTTAATGCTAGTCTATTGCTTTGCAGAGAAAAGATACTTTCCCCTTCTCTGAGAAAACTTCAGCTATTTTGTTTTCTTTTTTTCCAAAATAAAAGAAAAATGGATATATTGAGACAGTCTTTGGAATGTGTATGGGACATTTAGAGTTGGCTTGCAGTCTGTAGGTACTCAGCCGGTCAAAGATTCAGAAATCAGTCTTGATTAATCAACCAATTTTCCTGTTTTGAAAACTTCTCTGAATCCATTATTGTGTAAAACAAATAAAATTGGTTTTCTTTTCAAAGGTGCTTTCTAATATCTACTGTGCTTGCTTCAGTACTAGTCAGAAATGCGACTTCCTATGTGCATATACCATTCTTCTTACAGAAATGGAATTCAGCCTCCTCCCTACCCTCTCCTCTTCTTTATGGTGCAAGGCCAGGTGAGTGCGATGAGGTTAACTATTTCAGGTTACAAATCTCTTTACTGCATCCCAGCTGTTCGCTTTTAGCCCTAATGGAATACACATACCGCTCTTACATGCTTGTGTCCTGGAACAGCAGCTTGATAAAGAAAGTTAGCATGCAGATGTAACCTCTAACAAGGAATGCTCAGAGAAACAGCAAATTGTATTGAAATAGCTGGAGGCTCAGATCACCACAGGGAAAAATGCAGTGTGAAACTCAAATGGCCAAGGCAGATTATTTAAAACAAAATCATTAGGCTGAACAGCATTCTGCTCAGCTGTAAAACTTAAGTTATTCTTCCATCCCCTCAAACAGTCTCATCGTGTCCAACTCGGCCCTGGTGCACCAGGCTTAAGGGCTCCAGTCACAATTTAAGGCTAATCCATTTCTCCTGCTTTGCTTGCTGGTAAGGCCGTTCAAGCAGAAGTTGCTGATGACAGTGGAAACCTCTCTGCTTTCTTATAGGCAGACCCAGAAGGCTCTGGCTTATTCAGATTATCTCAGGCTGACATACTGGTCTGATTAGTCACAGTGGCAGAAGTGTCCATTTGAGCCCTCTGATCAATCTCACCAGGAGTGCAAAGACCCGTTGGCTGAAATTGTCACAACTTCTACCTGTGACCAAAAGTTGCCCAGAGCTAATTGGCAAATGGGCTCCAACAGATAGCTTTGGGTGGGAGTGTAGAGAGCCAGCATGTGGATATTTCAGAATAGCAGCTCTAGCTGAGGAGAGAGAAGGGCAAAGCATAGATAAAGTAACCTTGAAGGAAGCATTTCCAGTGAGAAGAGACTTCCCTTGGGTCTCCTGGCTCCTCTGGGATCAGACTCCTGTGCTGAGCCATATGCTGTGTTAATGCTTCTTGCCCTGTGTCTCATGTAAATGACTGCCATTTGCTAAGTGCCTAACTGTGTACTGGGCACTACATACATAAATTTAAAGTTCATGCTGTCAGGTATTAGTGTTATATCCTTCCTGTTTTACAAAGAAAATGAGGCTCCAAGACATTAATTTGCCCCAATTCACACAGCTATTGCACAAGTACAGTATTAGAATTTATACTCATATATATCCAACTCCTGTGTTTTTACCTGCAATACACACCTGCCTCATTTTTTCTCTGCTCTTTGCATTCTCTTTCCTACCCTGAAAAGTCTCATTGTATTGTGAAGTTGCTATCCTAGAGCAGAATTCTGCCTGGAGCATCTTCACTGAAACAGTTGTCTGGACTGGTGGGTCATCAGGACAATTAATACCACTGGGACTGGCATTAATTGCTTGACCACAAGTTTCCAATGCAAAGGGGGCGATGCTGGGTGGATCACTGCAGAAACAGGTTTTTAAAAATGTACCTTTTGGCAAATAACATCAACTACATGGCACTCACAGAGTTCAAATTATTCCCATGCATATCAAGTCTAATGAAAAACAAAGGCATAGAAATTTATTTATTTCCATTTGAGATGGACCCACTGCTGGATCTTTATTAGGTCCAGGCACATGTTTGATTTTATGATAGAGTGTTATATACTGTAATAGAGCTTATATTACTGATATTTAATAAAAATACTTATTCCCTGCCTCACAGGGAATGTTTTTGGCCAAGACATTGATGCTACTTATTCCTATTATGGTATTCCTAACAAGAAATACAGAATCATTCTGTTCTAGACCATCAAATTCACAATGAAAGGGGCTCAAGGAGAGGAACAAGAGAGGAAAGTTGAAGATATTACTCTAGCTGAGAAGAGATGGAACTGTGAAGTCTATCTCTAGCCAGGAGCCCTCAGCCTATGGTCCCTTCTCCCTCCAGTACTCCCACTTTGAGGCTGCTGAGGGACAGATTCTCTGCCTGGGAAAGCAGGACTTTAGGCTATTGATTTAATAATGAACTCTGGTTGCTTTTACTTGATGAGCAGCATTCTCTTTGGTTTGCTGAGAGCAAGGTACTAATGAAGAGGTGAACGTAAAGAAGTTTAGGATCTGATCCCTAACTCCAGGAGCACAGTTGAGGGAGGAAGTGGTGATAGAAGAGGGAATGTATGAGATGGGCAAGGTATTCAAGATAGGTACTTGTAAAAAGTTGAGTGCCAGAGTTGTGGGGTGGAAGTTCAGTGGAAGGGGAAAACGTGTATATTCCAACCACAGTAATAGCTCATAGTTACAAATACATTTTTGAGAGGCACTATGAATATATTTTTCTCTCAATGCCCTGGAGTCAAGCTGTCTGGCTTTGGCATCTACTTTCACTACCTAGAAGTTGTGCGACGGTGTCCAAATTACTCTGTTTCTGTGCTTCTACCTCCTTCTCCATTAAACAACCACAAAAGGCTATTACTAATGATAAATACGTCATTGTATTATATGTGAGTAGTCAATGAAATAATTCACATAAAGCACTAGATGCACAGATTGGCATATGGAAGAGTAAGTAAACAATGCTAGGGTTGAAAGTGTTGATTGCCTACTTAATGTCCATCTCTCCTTCCTTGCTGACAAAGCCCCAGCTGAGCTGAGTGGTAATATGCCTAGAAAATGCTCTCTTTCCAGCCTCCCTTGAACCAGAGGTAGCCCTACAGTGCATTTCTGCTCAATTTGTTGTAGCTGGAAGTCTCCTGGAGATTTCTGGGAAAGGTTTCACTTCCCTATTCAAAAGGAACACATCTCCCTGACATTACCCCTTCCCCATTTTTTTTTTTATTTCTTTAGTGCGGTTCTAATGTCAGGAGTCAAAGCCTCCATTTGTGATGGAACCAATGAGCAAAGGGGAATTTCTAGAGAATTGCAGAAATGCCAGGCCAAACATCATCAACCTATTTAACCAGTAATAACAGGAACCTATAACCAGGTTTCTTTTCATGTGAGGAAAACACTTCCTATTATTTATTTTTATTGTTTTTATATTGACTCTGTAAGATGGTCTTCTATAATTGCAGGTGAATACATTCCTAATAGAGTTCTCTATTATTACTATATATATATTTTTTTATTTAAAGCCAGGCATTATTTTATTTAATCTTTGTAAAAACTCAGAGAAGTAAGTAGTATTATTCTCAGTATTTTTCAGTTGATACTTAAAATAAATTTGGGCTTAATAATAAAAATAGTATTTTAATATTAAAAATAATAGTAACAATGATAATAATGTAAACAATATAAATAATGAATCAAAATAAAATAATACAATATTAATATAATAATAATTGTCAGTTTCTGTGTGCTTATCTTGTGCCACTTGCATTATATTTATTTAATCCTCACAACTCTATGCAGGAGGTATTGTCACCACTTCCACTGTACAGATGAGGAAACTGAGGCACAAAAAGGTTAAGTAACTTGCCCAAAGTCACAGAATTCAGAATCAGATTCACATCTTTCTGACCACCAAGATTATATGCATAATTATCGAACTAATCCTTTCTGCAGTTCCAAAATGCTTTCTCTCTCCTCCAGGTGTTTGTACTTGCTGTTTCTTGTAGCAAGACCAGTTTTCTCTCCACTCTCTTGGCTAAAAATCATTTATGTTTGATATCTCAGTTTAAATATACCTTCTTGGAAGTCTCCCTTGACACTCCCGCCCATTTGTGTGATTTCATCTTCCCTTGTGTTTACTCCTATCATAGCACTTAATCCACTCTTTTGCATGTTCTATTTATTTATCTTTCTAACCCATCAGAGGGCTGTCTTCCTGAGTGTTAGCTCTATGTCTTGTTCCCCAACATTCTCCTAGGGTTTAGCTTACAGTAGACATTCAATGAAAAGTGTCATTGAATTGACTGACCCCTTTTTAAAAATTTTATCTTTATTGTTGAAAGTATTACAGGTATCCCCTTTTTCCCCCCCCACTGATCCCCTCCACCCTGCATCTGCCCCGCCCCCATGCCTTCCCCATTCTATTGTCTGTGTCCATGGGTTATGCATTTATGCATATAAGTTCTCTGACCCTTTGTTTTAGTTGGATGCTTGAGGGAACTGATGGTGCCTGGGAGGCTGGAACAAAAACCAGTTTGGAGGAAGGGGGAATGATGGGCTCAATTCCAGGGCATCCAACAGGACTTGCATGCAGGTCAGTTCATGCAGTGCCAGGGAAATCATGCTCACCACTTTAGCATTTACTGCAGTCAGCTGTAGGTGGGCTATTTAGTCCAAGGTCAAAATAAAAGAAGAAATAAAATGCTCTGAAAAGGTGGCCATGTGTGCCTGTGCAAGGCAAACCTAGACATGTGGTGGGAGTTAAAGAAATGGAGAATTACAAAAAAGAATCCCTCCCACGGATGTCTAAAAATGATGTTCCTAGCAGCTTTAGGTATCACAGTTGTGCAGGCAGAAAAGTATTTGATTAACTCACTGGAATTATCTCCAAGGTGTGGGTGTCTTGGAAATCTGCATGCACAATATTCCTTTCAGATAAGCAATTGGACATTGTTCTACATATGCTACATCACTGCTCTTCAACCCTCTGCACATGGCTGAAGTCATGCATGTTAAAAATTGTCCCTCCCAAGGTTAAGATAGCTGTGCTGTGGTCATTTTGTGCCTGGCATTTAGGACCAAGATAATGAGATTCAAAGATGACTTGAAATAGAATTTCTGAATATACCAGAATGGGCAACATCCCCCCCCACCGCCTTTCATTCTTTAAACACTGCTTTCTCCTGAAAGTTTTCAGATGGCTCTTTCTCATCTGCATGTTTCTTTCTGTATTTAGGTTTATGGTGAATCAGACTTGGTTCATTTCAGTGGCAGATTAGTCATAGTGTAACGTTGAAGTCTGCAGGGGCCGAAACAGAAGACTCTCCAGAAATAATGTGATGAAAATGTGGTTTATACAGTATCCTCCCCACTCTGCCCCTTCTCCACCCCTGAGTCAGAAATGCTCTTCAACTGAGTGATTCGTATTGTCAGAAAAGAGAGCTTTCCACCCCAAGTTTAAGAAGAAACCCTGGCAAAAAGGAACTTGAGTTCCCAAGTGTGACTAGGTGCTCCTCTGACCTTAGCAGAGTCTGTTGATTTATTAATGATTTCGTTTCTCTCTCTGATTTGGTAATAATGATAATTGATATTTTTAGGACACAGGAATTCCTAACAGGTTTATTTCTCTATAAAACTGACTTTGCCAATCAACTGGTAGTAGATGCCAGAAGCAATTTGTTGTTGATGACTCTGAAACTTAGTATTGATTAGTAGAAAATTATGCTCTAATCCTGGAGTTGGCAATTTTTTCTGTATGGGGCCAAATAGTAAACATTTTAGGCTTTGCAGGCCATATTATTACCACTGTAACTAGCTTGTTATTAATATTAATAATTGGAAGAAAGCAAAGGGGAGGCCAAATGTTATAACCATGGTCATCTGGGCAGCTTCGTCAGGAAACTGCAATTTAACACTCCCCAGGGAACTACTGGTCCTATCCCTACAAATCACTGGGGAAAGGGATCCAACAAGGGAAGATGGGCACAGGTGCAGTGAAATCAAGGTAATGTAGGGAAGGTGCTTGTCTGTCGGTCTAACCTGGGAACAAAGATCATTGGCTAGGAGGATGGACCCCAATGAAAGCCTGTGAAAATTTGGGAATACATAATCCACAGACAAAGAATTCTCACTCTCTTGTTTCTCTCCCTTGCTCTTGCACTCGCTTGCTTCATGACCCTTGCTAGCCTGCCATGTGGCCCTGGAAGCTGCATGGCCCATGGCCATGTAGATCCCACATGCAATGGATTGCAGCTGGGAACATGAGCTAAGCTAGCCAACTGCTGGGCCGGACTATACTTAATGTGGAGTGAAGACTCGGGGCAGTGCCTTTGATCTTAGTCCTGCTGAAGACAAAATGGGACATTTTCCATGGCGGGACCTTGAAGGGGAACTCCCTTAACATTACCTCATCAATAAAGCTTTCCATGATACCTCATCCTGCCATGGGGGTCTCAGGAAATTCTTGTTCCTGTGGCTCCCCAAGAAGCCCACTTCCACCAGAAACAGGTGGGGTCACAGAGGGGACCCTACCAATAACAATATGATCTCTGTTGCCATGACTCAACTCTGCCATTGCTGCCCCAAAGCAGCCAAGACAATACATAAACAAATGGGTATGGCTGTGTTCCAATAAAACTTTATTTATATAAACAAGTGGCAGGATCTGGTCCACTGCAGAGCCATAGTCTGCTGACACTGCAATTAGCAGTGCCTTCAGTGGACAGAGGGAAATTGCTGAGACAGATGCCATACATTTGCCATCCCTGATATAGAGCATGTAAACCTTTTCTCTTTTACAGTCTCATTGGTTCCTCCCAACAAACACATGAGGCACACTTAGGATACTGGTGCATCCTGGTGAAGAGCACAAGCTTTGGAGAAAGAGCAGTGTTGGAGTCCAGCTCTGCATTTATAACCTAAATGAACTCGCAGACTATTATCCTCTTAGTGCCTCAGCCACCAAACTTATTAATAGAGCACAATGATAGTATCTATCTCAAGCATAAAGGGCCTTTCAATAGATGCTCTTGATAAATACAATTATTATTATTATTTTCAGTATCTATGAATTGGGACTAACCTCATGGCAATTATGAGTATTAAATGCAGTAGCCTATCTAAAGCATATAGCACAATGCTTAGTATATAGTAATGATTAATAAAGGTTAATTAGTATTCATATTCCATTTTACCAATAAAGGAAGTTTAAAATGATCAAATAGTTTAGGAAAGCTTTACAGTGAATAATAGCAGAAGTGGGGCAGAAACTGAGTTCTTTGGACACTAGATATCATGCTATGCCCTCTAAAAATGATTAATGTGTTTCAAAACTCCCTGAAAAGGTACAAAGTGAAACTCAAATGGAAATATTTTTCACTAGAAGTGGTATGGTATAGACAACTCCTGACATTCCATTAGTTAATTGATTGATTGATTGATTGATGTTTACTCATATATTTCTTTGTGAAATTTCTTAATTTGAGATATATTTTCTTCATAGGCCAGTTAGGATGCGACTTGTCCCTGGGAATAGAACACAGGCTTAAGGATTATGTTTTTTTCTAGCTATGTTTTATTCTTTATGAAATAGACCTCATTGCCTTGAATGCCCATGTTTTAGTCTATGTTGGTATCATTAATCTTGACTTCATTTGAGTGGAGAAAAGGGTGGACTTATAAACCAAAGTGTGTGTGTGTGGGGGGGGGGGCGGGGCTAGAGACCTCTGACTCTTGTACTTGTGTGGTTTGAAAAGATGATTTGGGCCAATTAGATTAATTTCCACCCTCCTCTCTCTGCCATGGAGAGTGACAGAGCAGTGAAGGGCTTTAGAAAGGAGATGAGGAGACGACACTTGGGAAGTCATTAAGAGTGAATAAAAATTCAGCAAGAACAGAAAGGGAAAGTTCTTACAGGCAGAAAGCACAGGCTAAGCAAAGAAGGGTTGACTGGAAAGGGAAAAGAGATCTTAAAGAGAACTGGCAGGAAGCTTTTGAGACTATTGCTTGGTGACCACCTAGCAGTTTGGTGGCTTTGAGTTGAAGCATTCACATAACTCTTGGTGGCCCAGTCCATTTTCTACCCCCTTAAGGGTGAACACTTGGAGTGGAATCTAATTCTAAATTAGCAGCTGACACCAACATCAGTGGTAGGGAGTAAGTTATCTCAGGAACATCTCCTCTTTAGTCATGGAGTAAGGTTTTGCCTCCTCTCCTAGGGTCACCCACAGACTTACCCATCTGGCCCTGGGACTAAGTGGGCTCTGATTAACTTGAATGGAACTCACCTTTGTAAATTCTGTTTCCATGAATAATACCTAATTCCAGAAGAAATCAAACTTAAAATGGAAGGGAGATGAGCAAGAAAATACCTAGGGAAAGTGGAAGTGAGCATTTTCACTTATTTAAAAACTGTAAACACTTTCAGAAGATGGCACTTTCAGCACTGGCAAGCAATAGAGAGAAAAATTTGTCAATACTCCATGTGTTTTCTCGATGATACTTCTCCTCCCTCAGTGAATAAATTAATAAAATATCAAGAGCTGTTTTGGAGATAACAGGCACATGAGATCTTAGAGTAGACGTTGTAAACCTCAGCCGTGGCTGTCTACTGAATCCAGCCCAAACAACCTCCTACTCGCCTGCGGGGAGAACGGTGGAGATTCTGGTCATGACTCACAACTGGGGTGGCCAGAAGAATGGGGGAGACCAACATGGCATCTCAGGCTTGAGTGGGCCTTGTGGACCCTTGCAAGCTTGGGGAATTGTAGGAGCTGTCTCCCCTCCATTTGCCTCCATTTGTTTTTCACTTATCTTTCTCTCTCCACCCACACAAAACATGCACACATTGAAGAGAAGAGGCTGTTTCTGGCTTGCTAGCAAATACAGAAATCACACCCAGACACAAAAAAGCTGAGAGAGCAGACCACATTTTTAAATAGCTGAGTTGAGGACCCTTCAGGGGAAAAGTGACTTGTAGGTGTCATTTGGCTCTTCCCATTTGATCCACTTGTTTTGCTTCAATTGTTAAAAATCTTGTGAATTTCTGTAATTTGCAATTTTCATGACAGTTTTTGAAAGAACCTCAGAGTGGCTCCATCAAACAGAATTCCTTCTCTGCAATCCACTTGAGTGTTTAATGAGTATTTCTCCAACTTCCTGGAAGAATGGCATTACCCAGCTAATGCCTGGGGGGTCTGGTCACCTTCTGGTTTTTTTTGTTTTGTTCATATTTTGGGGAGAAAATGAGTCATACTTGATTAAGGGGTTGATACCACCTACTCATGCAAATTATGTATGTGGATGGGGGAAGGATGAGGCAGGATGAAGCAGAATGCC
Organism: Miniopterus natalensis; assembly: GCF_054644295.1. Classification (NCBI taxonomy): domain Eukaryota; kingdom Metazoa; phylum Chordata; class Mammalia; order Chiroptera; family Miniopteridae; genus Miniopterus; species Miniopterus natalensis. The sequence goes on from NC_142089.1 coordinate 42,377,534, forward strand.
ATGTACTTGAGTGGTGACTTTGCAGACTGTAACTTCCAGCATCTTGATCCATGAGCTACTGCATCTATAGCTAACTCTGCAGAGAAGTGGGCAGGGGTGTGGGTACCAAAATTCTGGTTCATCACAAAATGTCAAACTATTATATTTATGTGATCCTCACTGCCTCTGTGGAAGAGACTGTTTGCCAAATAAGACTGCCAGGCATGAATTATGGTAATAACAATAATGGTTATTTATTATTTGTTTTGTGCTTGGCAGTGTTCTAGGTGCATCTCCTCATTTAATCTACCCAATATTTCATGAGTGGGTATTTATAACCTCGACTATAATGATTTCAGGAGGCTAAATTAGTACACTCAACTTCAGGTCTGCTTATCTCTAAAACTTGTGCTATTTTATAGCCTCCCAGATCAAATTTTGGAATTGCACTGTGAAACCCACCATCTTTTTAAAACATTCCCATAAAAAGTAAGGAAGTGAAATAGACTATTTTATTCATAGTGTATGACAGAACCAGAAATTTAAAATGCTTCAGTATCTGTACTACTCAAGTTAGCACATAATTTTATATTTTTGCAAATTTTTCTGTTTCCTTTATGGAGTCCAATTCTTGAGGGCAGATTTTTTTTTATACATTTTTTTCTTGTATTCTCTTCTGGGACTAACATGAGATAAGGAATCCAATTGCAGCAAACACAAGGGAGCAGTCAAGACATTAACATGCGTGTGCCCAGCAAAGGTGAGATGTTTTCACATGGTTCCTGTAGAATCAATTTTATGTGAGGATTAGATTCAAAAATCAGCACACATGGTAATTATTTATTAGTCTTTCCCCAGCTTCAACTTTCCTTTCTAACACAACCCTCATTTCTTTGCTATATGCAATTTGGATGGAATATTCTCCTTACAACTCCAGAGTGGGCCCTGATTGGATTAATTAATCAGGAATTCCATCTCCTTGGCTTCAGTTATTGATTCAGGGATGTCACATGAGACAAGCAAAAATAATCAAGACACAATTCCTTGGTTTTGGTTTGAGCTCTAAGAAAGGTAAAGTTTTGTTTTTTTTCTATAGCTCAAGGGCCTTTTGAGGATGACCAAGAAGGAAGGATCTTCATATGAACCCACACAACACTGAAAATGCAGAGCTATGACATGGTGAGAAAGGCCTGTGTCTCAGGAACATTAAGTCCTGAGTCATCCCTAGCCCAGGACTAGAAACCAATAGATTTCTTATTGCTTACAGATTTTGAGTGGAGTTTTCTGCTTCTAATAACATGAGTTTTACCCAATTCTCCAGGAAAGGTTAAAAAAAAACAACTCATATGTTATTACATAATAGCCACAAAAATCTCAAAGTAGGACTGATGCAACTAGTGTTTGTTGTTCTCTATCATGGAAGCAGATTGCTATTTCTTGGTGTGGACAAGTGATGAGGTGACTGACTTTCACTTAAGGGCTATGTCAGAAAAAAAATTACGACATTCAGCTCTAGAATAACAGCCTGTATAGTGAGGTGCTCAAAATGCATAAGACAAGTGGAAACTGAGTTCTTGTGATTGCTCTAGGACATTTGTTCATTGAGTGAATGTCAGGTAGTATCAGTTAGTCAGTTCAAGCTGCTATAACAAGAATATCATAGTCTAGGTGGCTCGAGCAACAAACTTTTATTTCTTACAGTTCTGGAAATGGAGAAGTCTGAGTTCAGGAAGTGGGCATGGTCAGGTTCTGATGAGGACTCTCTTCCATGTTTACTTACATGGACGGAAGAGAGAGAGAGCGAGAGCGAGAGTGAGAGCGAGAGCGAGAGCTCAGGTCTCCTTATAAAGGCTCCAATCAAACTACGGGTTTCTATCCCTATGACCTCATCCAAACATCCAACCCTAATTACCTCCCAAAGATCCCATCTCCAAATATAATAACACTGGAGATTAAGGCTTCGACATATGGATTTGGGGACACACAAACATTCTGTCCATAGAAATTACCCACACTATTTAAAATTTCCTCTTTTTCTCCCAATCTCTCCTCCTCCCCAACTCTACCAAGAACATGTATTTGAAATCACATAAGAAAAAAATATGTACCATATGTACCTAGGCTATGAATCTACAGAATTATCTAACTTTATCCTCACAGTATCACTTTAAGGAAGGAGTCAATATTTCAGTATTCTATATGTAAGGGAATTAAGACTCAAGAAAATTTAAGGCTTCCTTTCAGCATTATAATGATAGCACCTAAAGCCAGGATTTGTAGCCAGGCCTGTCAGACACAAGCTATATGACACAGGAGATCAATAAATTCTTTTACAATCAATTGAAACTCTTACTGGACTTCAATTTAATGAAAGTTATAAATATGGTGGCAAATTGCTACCACTCAGGAATCAATGGGCCTGTTTAATAATGTGATGTTTAGAAGTCTTGGCTTATCCCCTTGACTGTCTGAGTTTTTCCCTCTATACTTTAGTTTATAAACTGGGCAATCTCTAAATTATAGAATACATGAGGTTCGTGTAGTGGCATGTAGTGGCATGTCCCTCTAGTAGATCTCTAATGGCTAAATTTCTTATGAAGCAAGGAAGTCACACAATGCAATATGTCAGAAAATACTTATTAGAATTAAGGAACAATATTATAATTACTTACTGAAAAAAAGAACCTCACACATCTAGAAATACAAGTCAATTTACCATTTATGTAAAAAAAAGCAAGGTAGTCTTTTGTTCCGTCCAGAAATGCTATAGATGATATGAACAGAAGAACTCATTTGAGGCATATGAGACCAAATATTTTACCCCCAGGACTACTGAGTATGAATAGTAGTTCTGAGCTCTCTCTTATAGCCTTACCCTCAGTAAAGTTTCTTTTCACATTTTCCTTATTGGCAGAGTGGAAAGAAGGAACTGACATTTATTGGGGGCTTATACTGTACCAGTCTCCTTTAGAGGGGGACATTACTTAAGTTAATCACTTCAGCATCTCTTTGAGATAAACTTTCATTTTAGAGCAAACAGATGTTTGGAAATTTTAAGAGTTTTGCCAGAATTAATAAAACATAATAGAATAGACAAGTCTCCAGATTCACAAATCTAGAGCAGGATCCACTAGACTGCATTCTTCCATATCTCCTGATTATCAGAAGTGATGCCCACAGAGATGCTGTCTAAAGCTTTCTCCAAATCTACACCATGACGGTTGGAAGAGTTTTTCAATTTGATTTTTAGTTAGTTCCTTGAGTTCCCTGTGCTTGGACTTTATCTTTTTTCTTCCCTAGTGTTATATATACTCTGCAGAGTAACTGTTAAATGCATATTGGTAAAGGATAGGAGACAAGTGAAATGAAAGCATGTGAGACAGTGTAGTGTCAGGCAGACCTAGGTCTCATTACTGGCTGTTATTATTTCTCATTGTGGGATCTTGGAAGGTTAACTACCCACTATGAACCTCCCTTTTTTCCCTCATCTATAAAATGGAGATAATGACCTTTCATAACATTATTAGTAATACTTAAATAGTATATTAAATCACCCTACATAGCTTTCTTTCAATTCTCCATACCCACTCTCCTTCTATGGTGAAGTTTGGTATAAGAGAGTGGGAATCAAGCAGTCATTAGACAAATACTCTGATCATCCAGTCTATTCTAGCAGATGCACTTCACCCCCCACCACCATCCTGGTGAAGGGTCACTCAGTAGTCCATTGTCCTTCCGTGCTTTCACAGGTTCTTGGCTTTAATGTCTTCTAGGGATTCTTTATCCTGACTCTGTCGGAATGGTTGGTAGAGTTTTACAACACCCACATCTCTAAGTTTGACTCTGAGCCTGACTCACAGAGGCTCTGGTTCAGTAGCCTGGGGGTGACGGAAGCCCAGTAATATGTACCTTTTTAAAGCTCTCTGGGGACTTTTGCTGCCTATGTCCAGTTGAGAATTACTACAGTTTGGACCATGTGCACTACAATGGAAGGGGTAGGCCACTCTTGGAAACAGTTGGGAAGGTTGTGTTCCCAGTAGATCATCTATTCTAAGTCCATTTTAATCCCCTTAGCTTCTTTTTGGTCTAAAGCGTTGTCTCTAAACTACCTGCATCAGTAATACCTGGTGTTCTTGTAAGTGCAGCTACCTAGGCCTGAACAGGATCACAGTCTTTATCCATGGAGCCACAGGAATCTGCATTTAACAAATTGTCCAAGTGATTCCTCTGTACATTGAAGTTTGAGACTTATTGCTAGAGAGATTTCAGACTAGAGTTAAGCCAAAGACAGACCTGCGAATAAGGCACCAACCAGAAGGGGCTTCCTTTGAGAATTAACTTTGTTGATTCCTCTAACACAATGGCTCATTGTGAATTGAACCTTGTGCTTGTTTTCTCAGTGAATTGATTTAACGTGCTATATGCTTAATTTTAACCCAGTTTCATTTTCTCTTGCTCTTGCTGTATCTCCACTATGGGCTTTCAAGTATGCCAAGATCTCGAAGAGATCTGAGCTCACTTTAGACCAACTTCAGAATAAAAATGAAGAGCTTTGCTTCCTCCTTAGAAAATCAGACTTTGTCTAGGCTTTATTAAGGGTAGAGACAAAATAATAGGTATTATTTGAATTCCTTGATTTTGCATCGCTTTAATGAAAGCCCATAGAGTGGAGTTTATGTTGCATTTGAGTGAATCCAGTAAAGAAGGGTAGAATATCACTTGTTTTTATAAGTCAGAAAGAAACTACTTGGCAAAACATGCAATTCAGTGCCCTACTCCTTGACAGCCTATCTGGGAAAATGTCATGCTGCAATGCCAGGGAAATTGCCAATGTCCTACAAAGGAACTTTTTGTTGTTGTTGTTTTGGTAGCTAAGGAGGCTTAGTGTTCACTACAATATGAAGATTTGAAACCACTTGGATATTCTGTGGAAATGCCTGAGCTGTGCTTACCCCCACCTCCCACTCTATGTCCATATCAATCAAGTGCAGTTTTGGCCAAGTTGCTTCAATTTAGTCCCTAACTAATCATGACTCCTGCTGAGATTTGATCACATGGACAGGGCTTGGAAATAAAATAACAGCAATTTTAGAGGTGATTAAAATGAATGAAGCTTCAGCTAATTTAACATCCCTTGCAATAAATTCATCAGACCTCTGAAAACATGGGGAAGCATAAAATTGCTGCTACGTGCATGTATTAAGCTTCTGGTCTTTAGTATTCTGTGATTTATCAGTTTAGTTTTTTGGCAAGCATTCTGTGGAGTACCTAATTTTTATTTTATTTTTTTAGTGGTGAGTGGAAGGAACCAGGAAGAATAACAATTACCTTTTAATTTCCTTAATTATTTCAGTACAATTTATCCTTGAACAGTCTTTAGCTTCTGCTTTTATTGAAAGGGTAAGAAATAGTAATTCATTTAGGGTGAAGTGTCTTGCCCCATATACATCTAAATTTTGGGCACCAATTTTCTTTAAGGTAGCAAAAATCAAGAAACATTTTGAAGGGAGCTGATCTATCTAGTTGTTGAAATAATCTTGTGGTTTTAATTCTTAGCCTTTTGAGTTGCTTATTTATGTCATCATCATCCCATCGTGAGAGAACAGACTTTAGGATTCACATCTCCTAGCCCCAAGTCTGATGTCTATCTCATCGCATTGTATTGCCACCCTCTTGCATATTTCCTTGCCTGTTTTCTGCTTAGGTTCCATAGGTATTAGTCACAATCACTCCTAAGAATTGTTTAAATTCCCTAGGGTGAAAAATAATTTTGTTGCCCAAAGGAAATATACAGACTATGCTTCTCAAGGATGTGGAAAAACTGTCTTGGAATTTGGAAGCACGGATTCACATGGTGTTAAATAACTCAGTGCTATGATGGGGCTTCTGAAAGAAAAAAAGTGAAAGTATTTGAAGTCAGGAAATTTCACTTACCAAGATAAACGTCATAGCATGCGCCTGAGGTCCTCCACCATCAAGCTGCTATCTCCTTCCCCAGTTCATTTCCTGTTACCACCTTACACTGAATACTGTTGAAGATTTTTAGATACACCGCACTGGAAGGAAAAAAGAAACAGGTGGTTGACTAGAGGCTAGGAGCTGGAATTGCCCGACGAGAGCTAGAACCATGGCTTAGGCTGCCAGGTGGGACCTGAGACAACAACGGCACTGTACTTGGGAGCTGAACCAGAGAAAGCACAGCAGCTGCTGGAAATGCTACCATGGGGAGTGAGAGAAAGAGAAATGACCTGGCTCTCCTTTCTTCCTACGCTTCATTCTGTCACCATTGACTTCCACTGCCGAGGCCAACTAGAAGTCAGTTGGCAGGGGAGCCTGAGCTGCAAAGCTAAGTGGAGAGGAGTTAGAGAATGGGCCTAGAACAGAGATGCAAATGAATTTTACAACCTGTGTTAAAGTTGAGCTTACCCAGAAGGACTCTAAAACAAGGACTTGAGTTCAAGTATGTCATTTGGGAGGTGACTCCAGGATGCACAGGGACAGAGGTGGGAAAATGATACATGGAAGGTGAAGAAGCTGACGCAGGGAGCATGAATAAGCACATTAGCACTGTGGGCAGCTGAGGCTCAACCATGTTGGGAACCTCTGAGAAAGTGCACAGAAAATGCCTCAGACACCCCACCTGAGGCATGAGGGAGCTGGGGTCTGTAGGCACCAATGCTCTCCCCTCATTGGTTGAGAACTGTTTTTGGGAGGGGATGGGCCATTATACTGGTGGCACTTCCAGCTTGTCCTGAACGTGGGGTGAACATGCTCAGAGATAGGTGATCAAAGAAAGTCCAGAGGCAGAGAATCACAGGTGGTTTCAGTAAGAAACTGTCAGCAGGTACAGGAACAGTGAGTGTCAAGGGGCAACGATAGCACCTGCTACAGTCCCAAGACTGAATTAGGTGCTTCTCCTCTATATGTCTTTTGTACTTTTTTCATATGTCTATCATTGTGTTTATTACATATATGTTTCTAATCTAGGTATTTTTTCTCCTTAAACCAGATGAACAATGGACAGAATTGGGAATGTTTAGAGTGGAGGAGAAACTATTTAGAGAAGGCATAGTTTATATATGAGTGAATTAAGACTCAGAGGGGTTAAGTAATTGGTCCAAGGTAACAAAATTAATACAGTTTGTAGTTTAATTTATGAAACATGCATGACCCAGTGATGGACCCTGCATCATCTGCAGTGTTCAAAATAAACACATGTATTGGTTATGATAATACAATCAGCTATATAAACAACTCCCAAATTTTAGTGCCTAACTAATTCAATAACTTAAAATTAGTTTATTTCCACATGTGTGACTGTCCAGTCATTGATCCTGTTAAGTGATCTGCTTTCCTCCATGTGGTGATTCTGGAATTCAGATTTTCTCCATCCTGTGGTTTCTCTACCCTTTAGGGCTGCAGCCCCCTCCACATTGGCCCTGCCAACAGGGAAAAGAGAGCATGTGTGCTAGCACAACTGTCTCTTAAAAACTGCCTGGGAAGTAGCATAAACATATCTCATTAGCCAGAATAACTCACATGGGAGGTGTCTAGGGGAGGGGGAGCCAGGATTCAGAGGGAAGCTGAGAAATACAGGCCTCACTGGGGCCATTGTCTCCCAAAGACTCCTGGCTATGAAGAACAGAGAGTGAATTTGTTGGTGGACAACTAACCTTTCAGCCACAACTGCACGATGAAAACTTTTCTCCTTATTTTACAGCGCAGGACACCAAAGCTCGTAAAGATTCAGAAAACTTTCCCAGGGTTTCATGGCTTTAAGTGTCTGCTGAATTTTTGTCTAATTTAGAAGTTCAGGTATGTTGATGCCATACTAAACCATCTCCCATGACAGACAGTCCTTCTATTGCTACACTTTGCTCTTTTCTTCAAATGAGTTCAATCTGCCTGTTTTTACTGGCTTTTTTTTTATTATTATTATTAGCCTATAGAATCAAGAGTTACATCTCCTATCTAGACAAATTCTTTTTCTGTTAGTCCCCCTGAGGCATGCCACCAATTATCTTTCTCCTGGGAATAGTTAAAACACACACACACTCAGATATGCACATATACACACACACTTGCGCACGCATGCACACACACACACACACAGTGCACCTTTCCTGACCTTTTCTAATTCATGCATTTTCCCCTTAGGGGGATTTAAACTACTCCTGGCTCCACTCTCTGGCATTTAAATAAAGTCTGCATAATATACTGGTCACTTATATTTCAGGCTTTGCTCAGTTTCCTTAGTAACCTTCCTAGCAACAGACTTCTTTAGAAAGTAATCTCAAAACAAAGTTGCACCGGACTGTATTTCTTACAATTATACTAAAAACTGAAAGAAAAAAACCTCTCATCACAACTCACCCTGGCTTCCCTTGCGGCGGTTCATTCAATAGTCCTCTGACCCTTTGAACCGCTTCTGCTCCTGCCCATAGTGCCCATTCTCTGCATTGCAGTCAGAGCTATCGTCAAACACCAGTCAGCCTGTATAAAATCTTTCCTTCCGATGACATCTACTCTCATTCTGATTCAGCTCAAATTTGGTTCCGAGCCTAAAAGGCCTTAGAAAGCGTGCCCCCTTCCTGTGTCTGGGACTTACTCTCTCAAGCTCCTCTGCTCCTGCCGTCCTGTCTTGCTGCTACTCCCGTCTGCCAAGCTCATCCCCCCTTCAAGATCTTTACATTTGCTGCTCTTCCTGCCTGGGCTTTTCTGCCCCAAGATTTTTTTACATGACTCATACCTTCTCATACTCACTGACCACCTTAATTATTTTTTAATAGCATTTGACACTGTCTGAAAATAGTCTTTATTTGTTAAGCACGTATCTCCACGAGAGGAAGGATTTTTCCATCTTCACCACTGTGTTCCCATCACTTAGCATAGGGTTGGCAATGAGTAGTTGCTCAGCACTGAATAAATTAAATAACTATTGACCTGTTTGTTTCGTGCCTCCCATCTATCAGGCCTTCTTGAGTAATTTGCTTGTTGTTTTAGAGCGTTGATGAAATTTGTTAAGAACAAGGCCCAGTGCCCATATCCACCCTAGAAATAAATGCTTATACATTAGGGACATCCCACCCCAGATTTAGATTAAGAGCAGAATTGGGATTCTGTCAGGGAGCCAAAGCTGACCATGTAATTAGTCTGCAGAACAGAGAAAGGCAGTCTCCATAGTTTTGCTCCCTGCATTCATCTAGACTTCACGATCATGCATAAAACATGTTTGCTTTAACTTTGGGCAAAGTTCAGCATACCGAAGTTTGAGGGCAATTCATCTTTCAGACAGGTGGTTTCCAAGAGTGTGAAATTAAACACAGGTGACAAAAGGGGTTTGTCTGAGAGGGGAGAAAGAATTCCTTAGTATTTTTGTATGCCCGCCCCTTTCCTCATTTCCCAGAAATGGTGCTTCATAAAGAATATGGGCTGAGTAGGATGATACAGATTATTCCAGAAGAAATAAATGCAGTGTGTAAGTGAATAAAAATAATTTCTCCCACACTGACTTTTCCCTTTAGCTCTTTAATTATCTATTCAAGAGCAGCACACTTATGTATGAGTCTAAAAATCTAAAAATAGGCAGAAGCTTGGTCAGGAGAAAAGTAAGGCAACCTGTTTTCTCTGTATTTCCATACAGAGAATCTGACTCCAATTTGCACATTAGTTTCACAAGACTGATAAGTTTGTATATATAGGTGACATTAACCTTCAAAACCAGTTGTGATGGCACCTTGCCTTTGTTTGCACGGGAACTGGCAGCCCCTCCCAACTGGGTGTTTCTGGGAGTCCCAAGGAGATGCTGACCTTGTATTACAGTACTGTGTGTCAGCTATTGCTATCGCAAGATGTCTTTTGTACTCGGTTCTTTAGTTAAGGTTCTCTGTTCTCCAAATTACCTTAAAAAGGTGAAGTGCCTGCTAATGTCCTTGATGACCCTTGAGGTGCCAGAGGGGAGCTGTGAACTCCATGAAAGTGGAGAGAATGCTTTGGTTAAATCTGTTTTATACTACATTTCCCTCCCTTCTTCCACCTCCTGGGACACTTATGCTAAGTGCATCGATACTTGGATTAGGCCCCCCATTAGCTCACAAGTTATGCTCATATTAACCCTAACACTGGGCCAAATTTAGGCCCAAGTGGGAGCCTGCCATATATTTTTTCATTAGGTTTCCATGACAACTCTAAAAGGTAGACAGGATAAGCCATTATGGGTCCTATTTTATATATTAGAAGCTAAAATAGAAGGAAGCTGATTTCTTTTTTTAAGTTTTAAAAATAATTATAATTAATTATTGGGTTAAAGTGAGGAATAGATGCTTTGCTACGTATATGAACCCAGATCTTTTCTGTTATTTCTTTGTCTAAGGACAAGTTTCCTTTTTTTTAGCTCTTTGTGCAAGGACTTTCTTTCTTTCTTCAATTTTGGAAGCATAAATGACAGCAAGGCCTTTCTAATTGCCTCTAAGTAGAGGTTTGGAAGCAAACACTGGCAGGTACCTTGAGGTGATCAGATACCCAATGGAGAATATTAGCCAAATGATTTCAAAAATCCCTTTCCAATCCTTTCATGGTCAGTAATCCCATAGCTCCACCCAATACCGAACTAACAACATGGACTTGCTCAAGGGAAGGATGGAGGCCTGGACTTTTATGAAAAGAGGGGTGAGGTGCACACAGCAAACATGGTTGATGGAATGGAGAGAAAATCAGAGAAAGGCAGTGGGAGGACATTGTCAGTTTAGACAAGAGCAGGGTCTGGTAAAGCAGTTTGTGGATGACTAACTCCATTGTTCAAGGATTGGACAGCGCTGACCAGAGGTCCCCAGGGCTGTAGGAGTTGGAGGAGGGGAAGAAAGAGATGGCCCGTGGGTAGGAGTTGAGTGGGAGCAGAGCTGAGCTCAGAAGCAGCTCGGCTCCACAGAGGCATTGCAGAACCCTCTCCTGTTCGCTTTTGGCTCCCTGTCCAAGTCAGGGGACAGCACCCTGCTAATAGACACCTGGCTGTAGTGTTGGTAGTGGTGAAACAAGTCTTTGGTACGTAAGAGCCAGTCAGGGGAACCCAGCCTCACAGGCAGGAAGAAAGATGACTGACAGTTGTGAGACACTGAGAGAGAAGTCCCCACTTTCTCTGCTGTTGTTTGAGTAAACATGACTCAAAAATTTTTGGGACAATGAATTGTGAACTCACAACAGACATATAGGCTGGTGGGCTGGGCAAACTACTGTTACTCTGTTTCTCTTTGTATCTAATTGGTCTTTTCCCGCAGTTTACTGTTCAGTCATTTTATTGAAGGTTTTCTAGCACCTGGGTTTTCTGTACACTTGTTTTCCCTCTGGACACTGGGGCTCATTGCCTTGTGTGTGTGAGTTGGTGGAGAGGAGGGGACTTAATACTTGGTTAAACATCATCTTTTCCCTGAAATGACCTCTGTCTCTTAGCTTTGATCCATGGACTGTGAACACTTTGCTAAATTCTTGAACCATTAGGACATAATGCTCTGTCTGGCAACCCATATATGTGGCTTTGCATCATTTATCTCAGCCTTGGAAGCTGAGCATTCCAACACAAAACACTCTTAAGGATGATGTAATATTTATTTTAAAATTATATATCTTTTTTTTTATAAAATGAAAAAAGTGAGTTCAGACAGCTTTAATAATCTAGTTAAGGCTTACATTAGAAAACACACACACAAAGTTTTTCTTTCCAGATGGTTAAACTGAGACAGGTTAAATGTTTCTCTCCCTACAACAGCAAAAAGTAACAGATGTGGGAATAAAGCTTGGATTCCCAGTTCCCTGTTCTCATCAACAAAAACAGTCAACACCTTGCTCTCTTGCTCTGACTGCTGTATTTATATGCCTCAGTTCTCCCATTAAATCTAAACTGTATTTGTATTTAAATCTAAATTGTATTTAGCATCTCCAGCAGAAAGCTTTAATTTATAAATTATTTTTAGAAGCTCTGAGGAGAGATTATTGAAATTCTGCCTTGAGAGCGCAGGTGAAAAGGTAGCATAAAGGTTAAGTGACTGGCAAATTAGGGGCGTTTTCCTTAATCTGGGAGGATGACTTCTGGAAAAGGAAGTGCACTTAGCCATATGGCTCCAAAGGCATCATCTAGAACGATGAAATAAGGAAGAACTTTCTAATAAATTGAACTGCACCCAATAAGATAGTTTGATTAGGCAGAAACAGACTTCCAGACAGTGAAATCTGTGTCTGACACATGAGAAGAACACAGTAAACATGTGTTAAATAAATAAGACTGATCACTCTTATTTAAGAGTTATAAAAGATAATGAAATATTGAATGAGGAGCTCTTCAAAATGTCCTCTGAAATTGATTTCTGTTCAGTTTTATGACTCTAAGATTTTACATTAAATAGTTTTTTTCCATTTTTTGAGAACTTTAAACATAGGGGCTTCTCTGAAGATAAGATTTCTCTATAGATGCAGCTCCATAAAATTAGCTTATCACCCTTTTCTGAGAAAATAGTGCATGTAAGTGTGAGTTTACCGAGCTAAATGTAATCTGCAAATCTAATGAGACATTTGCACAGAAGTATTCCTTTGCCAATATCTTTACTTTGAGCATGATTGGTTTCTTAAGTATTTTTCAAAGACAACTTTTAGAGCAATTTTAGATTTACAATAAACTTGAGAGGAAATACAGACATTTCCCCTACACCCTGTACCCCACACAGGTACAGCCTCCTCCATTATCAACGTCACTTGCCAGAGGGGTACATTTGTTACCAAGAATGAACCTACATTGTTGATACATTATAATCCCTGTAGTCTCTGGTTATCTTAGGGTTTACTCTTGATGTTGTACATTCTATGGGTTTGGGCAAAAGTATGATGATATATATCCATCCTTATAATATCAGGTATAGTATTTTCATTGCTCTAAAAATCTTCTGTGCCCCCTACCCCAGGAAACCACTGATCTTTTTAGTATCTCCATAGTTTTGTCTTTTATAAAATGTCAGAGAGTTGGAATCATACACTATGTAGCCTTCTCAGATTGGGTTCTTTCAGTTAGAAATATGTATTTAGGGTTCCTCCATGTCTTTTCATGGCTTGATGCTCATTTTTTTTTTTTTAGGATTGAATAATATTTCATTGTCTAGATGTAGCACAGTTTCTTTATCTATTCACTTACTGAAGGACGTCTTTGGTTGCTTCCAAGTTCTGGCAATTATGAGTAAAGCCACTAAAAGCATCTGTGTGCAGGTATCTGTGTGGACATAGGTTTTCAACTGCTCTTAGAAAATTCCAAGGAGTGTGAAAGCTGGACTGTGCAGTAAGAGTATGTTCAGTTTTGTGAGATACTGTTATATTTTCTTCCAGAGTTGCTGTCCCATTTGCAGTGCCACCAGCAATGTTGGTTTTCTCACTATATTAAGATTTTGGGGTTTTTTATTCCCGTTTTCTCTTTACCATTGTTTATCCATGTGGAATCGCAGTGTTGAACATGGCTAGGAAGGTCATCAATTAGTCCATCTCCCTGGATTTGGGCAGAATAGTGATTAAATGTGGACTAACTGGGTCATAAAAAATGTTATCACAACAATCTCATGGCTTCTTAGCTTCATAATTTTAAGTTTTCTAAACATTGAAAAGTACGAGGTACACAGGAACATACTTTTGCTTTGTTCTGATACCCCATCCTGAACCTGTATGGTTTAAATTATTTTTAAAAAGTACTAGATTACTTTAAAAAAAATTTTAACCCTCACCTGAGGATATTTTATCCATTGACTTTGAGAGAGAGTGGAAGGGATAGAGAAGGGAGAAAGACGGGGAGAGGGAGAGGGAAAGTTTTATATAGAATTTAAAACATATGTGCGCAACATCTTCTAATATTTACCTGTATGTATCACTCCAAAATTTGTTTCCTTTTACCTTACTTTTTTCTCACTAGTGATCTAATGTACACATCCTTATTTTATTCTATATTAAAATGCATTCCATTTTAGGTTCCATGCACTTGTCATTATTGAGTTTTCAATGCCACTATAATGCTTGCGAATTAGAATAATGTATATTATTCTCAAAGGGCCTGTTGCCGTGTATTCCGCCTCTAGGTTCTCTGAAACCCACTATTAATATCTGAAACCCATTCTTTCAATTCCTGTACAGAACCCTCTTTATCTTTAGGACATGGTAAAACTTTATATTGCTTTCTGGATTCACTTAGGACAGAATATATGAAAAAGGTCAACAAGAATAATAGTTGAGTGTATGACATTGAATCTACGCCACAGCCATTTTGGGGACAAGTCTAAATTGGAAATTCTAATTAGATAAAGGTCAGCTTTCCTAAGAAGATGAGTCAATAAACAATAGCTTCTTCCATAATATTGACACTATGGCTAATGTATATAAGTTACTTTTTTCTTTGAGTTCTACATGCAATTTCTAGTATTTTACCTTATATACTAATGGAAAATAGAAAGAGCATATATATCTCATTTGACTCGGCACAGCACACAGCATATAGGATCCTCCATCCCTGTAATTCAGTTTGGTTGTGGGAATACCTGCCTTCTTATTCTGTCCATATAGATGCAAATACTGGTCAATATGTTGCTCCCAAGTATTTACTTTGTGCTTGGTATTTTCACATTTGTGTTCAAAGTTTAATGCCATCAATGGAGATTATAAAGGTGATCTGGCCAGACAAAGGTACCAAAAGATCATCATCAGTCCAAGTTTGATATAACATACATTTAACACATATGTATTAAGCATTTCTTATATACTATGTACATGAAGAAAAAATTACTAAGTTTGTGTAGGCCAAGGATTAGCTATGTGTTAGAGGTAGTTTTAGGCAGTAGTGTGTTGAGATGGTATTAAATGATGATGAATCATACCATGGGCAAGCTCTTTTCACTTCTCTCCCACACCTGCTGGTTATTATCCAAGAAAACATTTCAGTTTCATGCCCCTACACCATCAGCTCCCTCTGGTATTGACAGATATCTCTATCTCCTTCTCTCTTTATTTATTTATTTTTTAATGAAGGGGAGCATCGTCAGTCTAAGAGTTTGAGGTAACAACAAAATAATTAGCATTTTAACAGTATGATTTTTATTTTGGGCTTTCTCTTTAATGAAAGTAAGAGATAAGATTTTCTTTTAAGATAAATTAATTTAAGCTAAAAATTAAAAAGTTTTAGTTAAAGGCACATTAACAATACAAGTGATACACCAATATGGCAAAATGTGTAGATTGTTTCTCATACCCCTGAAGTAGGTAAGCACTGGGTAATTTGTTTCTTTCCTCTTGCAAATCACCATTTGCATTATTATTATTATTATTTTTAAATGTTTAGTGTGTTTTCTTTCAGGTTTTTTTTTTTTAAATGTATCTTTACTGATTTCAGAGACAGGAAGGGAGAGGGAGAGAGAGAGAGAAACATCAATGATGAGAGAGTCATTGATCAGCTACAGCCCGCAACCCCGGCCTGTGCCCGGACCAGGACTCGAACCCCGATCTCCTGGGTCCCAGGTCAAAGCTCAGCCGCTGAGCCACGCCCGGCTGGGCTGCATTATTTGCATGGAGCAAACTTCTGTTTCTGAGTGCTTGTTTCATTATACCTCTATTCCAACTGGTTTGTTTTACACTACTGGTTCCATGGGCATAAAAATCATGACCATCTTGGGATCCTGTGCTATTTCAAAAACGGGAGATAAGTGGTAGGCAAAGGTACATATAAAAAGACAAAATTAAAAGAAAAAAAAAATGGAGAGCTAGTCTCTGCCTCTAGTGCATTTTTCATCAAATGTGAGAGCTCAATGTGCTCCATGGCCTTGTATCGAAAAATACATAATACAAAAGTAAAAAATGATACAAGAATAAACTGTGTTTCAAGTACTCACAACTGTAAACCTACTTTTGCCCACTCCTGTCTATTCCTAGACTTCCTTTTGTGACACAGACCATTGCTCTATCCCGATTCTTAGCCCACAGTCTCTCACATGGGTTCTCCTCTGTCTATGCTTCTTGTATCCTGATGGATGCAGAAGATTGACAGCTCCGATGTGTACATTGGTATGTGGCAGAGAGCCCTCTCCTCTCTCTCTCTCTCCTGGGACTACCCGCAACGGACCTTCTGCTGGGTTTACTGCCTCAGGCAGGTTTCTGTCAACATCATCTGTTCTCCCGTCCTCATGAAATAAGGGAAACAACAGTATGAGAAGGAGAATCAGGATCCCAGAGGCACCTGTGGTCACTCCTTCGCCTTGAGCCCTGGTGGCAGGTGAGCGAGGGTGGGTCCCGCTGCGCCTGGACTAAGCCTCCGCTATGGCGCGGCCTGCACGGGGCCAGGTTCCTGGGCTTAGGCTTGTCCTTGCGCCTGATCTCCTAGAGAGGAGACATTTGTCTTGTTTATGTCCATCACCCCAGCACCCTGCGCAGTGTCTGCTGTGTAGCCAACACTCACATTTTGTGGGTCATAAAAGTGTGAGAAAGAAGGAAGAAAACATAAAAGAGAGGGAGGGAGGGAAGAAGAATGGACTGGATGATTCTGTTTGTATCATTCCCAAATGTAGAGCTGTAATTTAAACCTAGATTTTTAGCCCAAGAATATTTAACAAGGATATATTATTTTCCTAGGTGGTAAGACAACTGTGATAACTATTGGTCAAAAGATATGTTTCTTTCTTAGAATTCATTTTGACTACAAGTTTCTCCTTTGGTTTTAAAAATACCCCCCCCCCAAATAATAATATATTTTTTTAAGTAAGTGCTGTTTACGTGAATGGTAAATATATATCAATGGCAGCCTCAAAACGTTTTAATCCATTTTTCTTTGGCCTATGGGATTGTTTTGTTTTCAAGCTCCAAAATGCCAAGTGGAAAAATGTAATGTATTTTTTAAAATCGAGACAATTTTGCCTTTTGATTTGAGATCCGGGCACTCATCTTATTCTTGTACTGCAATTAGAATCAAGCAAATCATTAAGCATTTCTAAAAGGACACCATATGTGAATTTAAACAGCTTATATTTTTAGTACACTTTTCCCAATTTTAAGCCACTGTACCACACATTAAAAGGCATTTCTAGGTCAAGTGTTTACCTAAAAAACTTCTTGCTACACTTTCTACTGAGATAAAAATTTAACATTTATCCTGTCTCCTCAGGTAGCTGCCTTTTAAATTCTATATGCTAATGAAAAAGAAAGAAGAAGGGGGAAAAAGAGGGAGGCAGGGAGATAGGAAGAGAAAGAAAATACGGAAGAATTCTTAGATTCTTAGAACAGTTACAGGGCATGTATTAGAGACAAGGCTACAATTTGGAGAGAAATATAATCAGAGTGGAAAAAATCTTGCACAAACATAAAAACATCTAAGTAGAATATTTGTTTTCCTGTTATATTCTAAGAACCTTTAAGGAACGGCTCTATTTATTATGTTTTCTTTACTGTACAATATTCACCATCCGCTATCTCCATTGCATTTGATGTATAGACATCGCTTATTTTCCTCTGAAGCTTTTAGTGCAGTCTCATTAAAGCTGCTCTTACCGACACTGAGTGATGGTTTTCATAAGAGAGCTAGCTGCCATTGTATGGACACTGATATTTCTCTGGGGTCAGGACCCATGTATTTTTCATCTCCCTATCATAGGGCTTAGTAAAGTCATTAGTATATAGCAGACACATACTAAAGTATTTGATGAAAAAAATGTATAAATGATTGAATAATAATATATGAATAGTAAAGATCAAATTTTAAAAAATAAAACAATAGCTTGCATATTTAATTTAGTTGAAAATAGCAGATGTTTGCTGTGTGCCTGCCATGGTTTACACACTGAATTTAACACTAAATTATATAAAATTAGTAGGTTTCTGATCTCCAAAGAACAGTTTTAATATCAGCCACATATTCTATCATGCTATCTTTAATCAGTGTCAAGTTTTACTTAATTGATATAATTATGAAATTATACATTTATTACTAAGAATGTTATGATTAAGCTCACTAACTAGTTTTCCAACCTTTGATGCAGTTTGTAGAAAATCATAGATGAAAAAGTCTTCATGGGTAAAACTTTGTACCCAAACAGTGTAACGTTCTTTCACTGATACTAGTGGAGCCTCTATAATTTTGAGTTACATATGGAGCTTGAAGTACTTTCATTTTAGTTTGAAAATTGTTAATGTTTTACTAGGTCCTGACTGTTGAGGAATCAGGTGTCAAGGATGTGGTCAATTGGGACAATGGACCAAACTGAAAGTAACACTCAACGCTTTGTTAATTTACTGTGACAGAGCGAGCAAGAGACAAAAAGTGGCTCTAGTTCCTCATATTTCTTTTTTTTTCTATGGAACTGCACCAGGCAAAGTCAGGTGGATTAGTACAGAAGGTGCTAGGGGTTGGGTGACTCTTCTTACTGTGGAGGATCCCAGAACCAAAATCGCCTGCCTTTTATAGGCTTAGATGTAGGGATGGGGCTGGAGGCGGGGTAGGGTGTGTGTATAAAGAATGAGTGGCCCAGCTGCTGTGGCTCAGTTGTTGAGTGTCGACCTATGCACCAAGAAGTTGCTGGTTCAATCCCCGGTCAGGGCACATGCCCAGGTTGTGGGCTCAGCCCCCAGTAGGGGTGTGCAGGAGGCAGCCGATGTTTCTGTCTTATCGATGTTTCTTTCTCTCTCTCTCCCTCTTCCTTTCTCTCTCTCTAAAAAAATCAATAAAGGCGTATTTTTGGTTTTTTAAACAAAGAATAGGAGTGGAAAGGTACCGAATTAAAGTGGAGAGAAATACCTCAGCCCAGGCCATCAATAAGGAGGCCTCTGCACGAAGCTGCCTAGATTAGGAATGCAGATATGTAACATATAAGCATGGCTGGCTGGCCCAGGGATGAGGGGCTTGTGCCCTCGACTACAACCCCCTCCAGAAAACTGTAATGCATCGGCTGTGCACCAAGTCTGGTGAGGGGAAGGGAGCTTCTACCCATGAGACCTGCCAGGCAAAGCTTTGTAATTGCCTACAGTTGGGCCAGACAGATCAAATATAGGATTTTGGTCTGGAGCCAGGCTCCTCACTGTCCCACCATCTTCCCTCAGCTCCTCAGCACTGGGGTTGTGCTGTGCAGCTCCCTTCTGTTAGTGTCACTCTGCCTAGAATTCTACAGCATCTGCTCAAAAACATCATTCCTTTCCATACACTATTTTTCAGACACTCGATCTCGTAGTCAATTACCCACTGCCTCTGATAACCTTTATTTCCACATTACATCTGCCATATGCTACAAATAACAGAATAAATCACTATCTCTGAGATTGCTCAGTACTGCCCAAAATTAACATATCCTTACCTGTCATCTTTTCCCTTCTTCCTCTTATGCATAAAAAGTGTTTCCCATCCATATTTAGAATACTGTTTTCTTAAGTTATTAAATGTGGCTCTTCATGGCCAAATGGTAGTTTTTTTGTAAACCCGGCTACCTGAATTCTGTCACTTCAACTGCTGACACACTCCCTTGCTCTGACCCATCCCTCTCTTGGACTTTCAGAACTAAGTTCTACAGTATTCTCACATTTTGCTTTCTCTGCTTTGTTCCTGCTTTGGGGCTACAGTATTTGCTGGAGCCATCAAACTTGGCTTAGTAGAGGTTTGTGCTGTCCAACCACAACTTGGCTCTGGGTATTTGCTTGGCAACTCTCTTTTCATCCCTCATTGGATTTCTGGCTCCCGTTCTTCAGAGGCAGACTCAGGCTTAAGCCTTACATCACTTATCTTTCCCCCACTTCTCTTCACAGCTGACAGCTTTCTCTGTTCCTTCAGTGGGATGTGAGCTCTCCATCTACCACCTTAGTACCTCTTGTACATCCTTTGTGATTCCCTGTAAGAGGAAAAGTGATGTCTCTCTCTCTAAAAACAAGGCAGCATCTTCAATAATGTACTATAGCAGCAATTTTCAACCAGTGTACAGCAAGAATTCTTAAAGCATGCAATACCTGACTATTTAGTCAGGGGCACTGACCTCTCTTCCCTTAGATTGTCATATGAGAAAATGACATCAGTCAACACAACAATAGCTGTCTAGCTGTCCAGTGTAAATGAATCAAAAGTATACCTATTTTTTTCATCAGATCAACAAAAAAGTATATTTTTCAGTGTGCCACAAAATTTAGTAGTTTATTTATGCTATGCGATGAAAAATGTTGAAAATAGCTGTACTATAGCACAACGGTAAAGAACATGGACCTTTTAGATTAGAAAATCTGAATTTGGTTACTATTTTCACATCTATATTACAAACTAATATGTTGGAGTCACAGGATATGGATTTACACTGAACCATGAAACAATTCAGAAAAAGACAAAAAAAAAAAAAAAAAGGCAGACAAATATGTGGAGCAATATTTTTTTGCTTTTTAAATTTATTTTTCTCTTCAATAAATAATATATCAAGTGATATGTGTTCATAGGGAACATTACTTAAAATTAAATTTTCATGACTTAAAAAAAATTTCATGATTATTTAACAATAATCATTCAAATAAATTACTCAAGAATCTATATGGGAAATAGTTTGTCAGTTGAAGTATTCAATTTCAATAACAAATTATGGATTTGGGGTTTGGTTCAGAAACATTTATTCTGTAATAATAAAATTTATTTTATTTGTTATTTTTTAATTTCATGAATTTTATTTTTTGGAACAATTATTTTTAAGACACTAGAATTAGGTTACAAAAGATGGCTTAAGAAATAAATGAGACAAGCTCTATGATTGCCCAGGCTTAATACCGAGTTTCCAGGCTGTAGCTCAGAAAACGGGAATTCAGGTGGAAACCAGATGACTCTGAGTTGAGAAGATGAGTAGTGAGTTCAAGAAATCTGACATGGCTTGGCAGAGAAAAATACTAAAAAATGGAAGATATAAACAAGGCCAAAGTAAAAACATGCCAAAATAAATGAAAAGAGCATCAGTGAGCTGCTGGGACATCTTCAAGTAGCCCAATGTGCAAAATAGGAGTCCCTAAAGTGGAGGGTAGGGAAGTAAAGCTACAGATCCAAATCCCCAAAATCCCCAAAACAATATCTATGAGGAAATCTAAACCAAGGTACATCATGATCAAATTCTTCAAAGCTTGCAATAAACAGAAAATTGTAAAATCAGTCAGAGTTAATACAGATACATTTTATACAAAGGACCACATTTAAGGATGACAGCAGATTTTTTTCTTGAAAACAATGCAAGCAAGAAGAAAATATGGCAGCATCTTGAAAGTATGGAGAGAGGAAAAAAAATACCTTATCTAGAATTCTGTACCCAACAAAAATATAATTAAAAAGTACAGGTAAAACAAAGTCACTTTCAGACATACAGAACCTGAAAGAATTCATTACCAGTTTATTACACTACAAGGAAGTCCTTCAGGGAGAACAAAATGATACGAGACGGGAATCTGTGTATTTGCTTTGATGACATGGTCCTCTACACTATAACTCTTACTGAAGTCCAACTCTTATGCATATTCTTTCTTCTTGATCATCATAGTCTGCTCAGCATATTTGTTTTCCTCCATGACGCTTTTCAAAGTCCCAAGGATTTTGTGGAGATTACGTTGCCCATGCCAAGTGTACCTGTTTTTGGCGAGGCAGCTCACAATGTGTGAATTCTCTAGGACATTCACAATATTGTAAACGCATCGAAGCTTAACATCTACAAAGAGTGAGCAACTATGTTACCAGGTTCAGATTTTGTAATGTGTATAGAATTTAAAAACTTTTTCTTCCATGGCTTGTCAGAAGTTTCTAGATGATACAACTTTATTTATATTCAATAAAGATGAAGATGAGAAAGACAAAACAAATAAAAAATGGAAGTTTGGATCTACTCAAGCGAAGAGTACATGTACGTAAATATATGACTCTTTCCTTACTAAGTTTTTTAAAAAATATTAACTGTTGAGACAAAAGTAATAACAATGCATTGTGGGTTTTATTACAAATCTGTAAGTAAAATGCATGACAACAATAGCAGTAAGGCCAGAAGGAGAGAAGAAGAAAAATATTCTTAGATTCTTATTGCATGAAGTAATGTAATATCACTTAGAGGTTTACTGTAATAAGTTAAGGATATATACTACAAACTGTAATGCAACCACTGAAATAAAAAAGAAGGTTATGGTTAATAAAATGATAAGAGACATAAAAGGGAATCATAAGTATTGTTTAGTGACCCTAGAAGAAGACAGGAAAGAAAAGGAAAAGGGAATAAGATGAAATGGGACAAAGAGAAAACAAATAGCAAGATGATAAACTTAACCATGTCAATAATCACATTGACTATAAAGGATCTAAATACCCCAGTGTGAGGAGAGAGATTACTATATTTGGTAAAAAAAGAGAAGCCAGACTAAACTTTATGCTCACTAAAACTAAAATTTACCTCAAATAAAGCTCCAGGTGCAGATGATCTCACTGGTAAATTCTAATAGATGTTTAAGAAAAAAATAATATCAATAAAATACAAAATTTTCTGGAAAATTGAAGAGGAAATAACTTGCAAACTCATTGAATGAATGAGGCCAGTGATGTTATTGCTGCCATATATATGATGAAATCTACCTGAGATGATTAGTTAAGTTAAAATTTTCTTCCTGTAAAAGCTTGTTGATTTTATATTTCTTTTCATTGACAACACAATGCTATACTTTTATTTATTTATTTTTTTATTTCTAAACTTTTTATTCATTAATATAAAAGAAATTACATTTTCCTCTAAGATGAAACAAAACTTGTTCTTTTTTTTTTAATAATGTTTCTTTATCTTTATTGTTGAGACCATTACAGATGTCCCCCTTTTAACCCCACTAATCCCCTCCACCCCACATCCATCCCACCCCTAGGCCCTCCCCACACCAATGTCCACATCCATGGGCCATGCCCATAACCATACAAGTTCCCTGATTAATCTCTCCCCACCCACATACCCCCTCCCCTCCTTCCCTCTGAGATCCCTCAGTTTGTTCCAAGCTTGTATGTCTCTGGATCCACTTTGTTCTTCAGTTTATTTTGTTTATTATATTCCACATATAAGTGAGATCATTTGGTACTTGTCTTTCTCTGACTGGCTTATTTCACTTAGCATAATACTTTCTAGTTCCCTCCATGCTGTGCCAAAGGCTAAAAGGTCCTTCCTCTTTACAGTTGCATAATATTCCATGGTGTAAATGTGCCACAGCTTTTTTATCCACTCTACTGATGGGTACTTGGGCTGTTTCCAAATATTAGCTATTGTGAATTGCACTGCTATGAACATAGGGGTACATAAGTTCTTTGCGATTGGTGTTTGGGGTTCCTTAGGAAATATTCCTAGAAGTGAGATCACTGGGTCAAATGGCAGGCCAATTTTTAATCTTTTGAGGAACCTCCATACTGCTTTCCATAGTGGCTGCACCAGTCTGCATTCCCACAAGCAGTGTACTGGGTGCCCTTTTCTCCACACCCTCGCCAGGGCTTGTAGTTCGTTGACTTGTTGATGGAGCCCTTCTGACAGGTGTGAAGTGATACCTCATTGTGGTTTTAATTTGCATCTCTCTGATGATTAGCAACGTTGAGCATTTTTTCATATGTCTCTTAGCCATTTGTATGTCCTCTTTGGAGAAGTGTCTATTAGGTCCATTGCCCATTTTTTAATCGGATTGTTTGTCTTCCTTTTGTTAAATTATATAAGTTCCTTATATATTTTGGATATTAATCCTTTATCCAATGTGTTGTTGGCAAATATGTTCTCCCATACAGTGGGCTCCCTTTTCATTTTGTTGATGGTTTCTTTTGCTGTGCAGAAGCTTTTTATTTTGATGCAGTCTCATTTATTTTTCTCCTTAGTTTCTCTTGTCCTAGGAGATGTATCAGCAAACATATTGCTATGAGAGATGCCTGATATTTTACTGCCTATGTTTTCCTCTAGGATTTTTATGGTTTCATGCCTTACATTTAAGTCTTTTATCCATTTTGAATTTACTTTTGTGTATAGTGTAAGTTAGTGGTCCAGTTTCATTTTTTCCCATGTATCTGTCCAATTTTTCCAACACCATTTATTAAAAAGACTGTCTTTACTCCATTGTATGTTTTTGCCTCCTTTATCAAATATTAATTGGCCATAATGGCATGGATCAATTTCTGGGTTCTCTGTTCTATTCTACTGATCAATATGTCTTTTCTTGTGCCAGTACCAGGCTGTTTTGATTGCAGTGGCTTTGTAGTATAACTTGATATCCGGTATTGTGATTCCTCCAACTTTGTTCTTGTGTCTCAGGATTGCCATGGCTATTTGAGGTATTTTTTGGTTCCATATAAATTTTTGAAGTGTTTTATTAGATCTGTGAAATATGCTGTTGGTATTTTAATAGGGATTGTATTGACTTTATCGATTGCTTTGGGTAATATTGACATTTTAATGATGTTAGTTCCTCCAATCCGTGAACATGGTATGTTTTTCCATTTGTTTATATCTTCCTCTCTTTCTTTTTTCAGTGTCCTGTAGTTTTCTGAGTAAAGGTCTTTTACATCTTTGGTTAAGTTTATTCCTAGGTATCTTATTTTTTTAGTTGCAATGGTAAATAGGGGTTTTTTTTTAGTTTTTGTTTCTGAGAGTTCATTATAAGTGTATAAAAATGCCATCAATTTCTGGGTGTTCATTTTGTATCCTGCTACCTTGCTGAATTAGTTTATTAAATCTATTAGTTTTTTGGTGGAGTCTTTAGGATTCTCTATGGACAATATCATGTCATCTGCAAATAATGACAGTTTTGTTTTCTCCTTTATAATTTGGATGCCTTTTATGTTTCCTTCTTGTCTAATTGCTGTGGCTAGGACTTCTAGTACTATGTTGAATAAGAGTGGTAAAAGCGGACACCCCTGTCTTGTTCCTTTTCTTAGGGGAAATGGTTTTAGTTTTTGCCCATTGAGTATGATGTTGGCTGTAGGTTTGTCATATATGGCCTTTATTATGTTGAGATATGATCCCTTTATTCCCACTTTGCTGAGAGTTTTTATCAAAATTGGGTGTTGGATTTTATCAAATGCTTTTTCTCCATCTATTGATATGATCATGTGATTTTTATCTTTCAGTTTGTTTATGTGATGTATCACGTTTATTGATTTGCAAATATTGTATTAGCCTTGCATCCCTGGAATAAATCCCACTTGGTCATGGTGTATGATCTTCTTAATATATTGCTAGATCTGATTTGCTAATATTTTGCTGAGGATTTTAGCATCTATGTTCATTAGGGATATTGGCCTGTAATTCTCTTTCTTTGTAGTGTCTTTATCTGGTTTTGGAATTAGGCTAATGCTGGCCTCGTAAAAAGAGTTTGGAAATGTTCCTTCCTCTTGGATTTTTTGAAATAGTTTGAGGAGGATAGGTGTTAATTCTTCTTTGAATGTTTGGTAAAACTCCCCTGTGAAGCCATCTGGGCCAGGGCTTTTGTGTGCTTGGAGCCTTTTGATTACTGCTTCAACTTCATCAGCCATTATTGGCCTATTTAGACGTTCTGACTCTTCCTGATTGAGTTTTGAAAAGTTGTATTTTTCTAGGAATTTATCCATTTCATCCAGGTTGTCCAGCTTGGTGGCATATAGTTGTTCATAGTATTCTCTTACAATCCTTTGTATTTCTGTTGGGCCAGTTGTTATTTCACCTCTTTCATCTCTGATTTTGTTTATTTGGGTTTTCTCTCTTTGTTTCTTGATGAGTCTAGCTAAAGGTTTATCAATCTTGTTTATCTTTTCAAAGAACCAGCTCTTGGTTTCATTGATCTTTTGTATTTTTTTTTAGTCTCTATGTCATTTATTTCTGCTCTAATCTTTATTATTTCTTTCCTTGTACTTACTCTGGGCTTTTCTTGTTGTTCCCTTTCTAAGTTTTTAAGTTGTAGGGTTAAAGATTTTATTAGGAGTTTTTCTTGTTTTTTAAGGTAGGCTTGTAGTGCTATGAACTTTCCTCTCAGGACTGCTTTCATTGTGTCCCATAGATTTGGAGTTGTTGTGTGTTCATTTTCATTTGTTTCCAGGACGTTTTTTATTTCTTTCTTAATCTCTTTGGTTTAAAGACATGCTTTTCAGTCTCCATGTGTTTAAATGTCTTTTAGTGTTTTTATTGTAGCTGAGTTCTAGTTTCATGCCATCATGATCCGAGAAGATGCTTGATATGATTTCAATCTTCCTGAACTTACAGAGACTTGTTTTGTGTCCTAACATGTGGTCTATCTTTGAGAATGTCCCGTGTGCACTTGAGAAGAATGTATATTCTGTAGCTTTGGGGTTGAATGTTCTGTAAATGTGATTAAATCCATCTGACCTAGTGTGTTATTTAGGGTCACTGTTTCCTTGTTGATTTTTTGTCTGGAAGACCTATCCAGTGAAGTCAGTGGAGTGTTAAAGTTTCCGAGTATGACTGTATTGCTGTTGATCTCTCCCTTAAAACTCTCTAGTTGTTTTTTTATAAATTTAGGTGCTCCCATATTGGGTGCATATGTTTATCAGGGTTATATCCTCTTGCTGGATTGATCACTTTAGTATTATGTAATGACCTTTCTTATCTCTCGTTATGGTCATCTGGAAGTCTATTTTGTCTGATATGAGTATTGCCACCCCAGCTTTTTTCATTTCCATTTGCATGAAAAAATTTTTTCCATCCCTTCACTCTCATCCTGTACAAGTCTTTTGTTCTGAGGTGGATCTCTTGTAGACAGCATCTATTTGGGTCATGTTTTCTTACTCATTCAGCCACCCTATATCTCTTTATTGGGGCATTTAATCCATTTACATTTAAGATTATTATTGAAAGATATTTATCCACTGACATTTTGTTTCTTTATAGCTGTTTCTCATTCTCTTTATATCTACTTCTAATTATAACAGTCCTTTTAACATTTCCTGTAATGCTGGTTTTGTAGTGATAGAGTCTTTTAACCTTTTTTTGTCTCAGAAGCTCTTTATTTCACCACCCAACTTGATTGATAATCTTACTGGATAGAGTAGTCTTGATTTCAGATCCTTCTTTTGCATTACCTTGAATACTTCATGCCATTCCCTTCTGGCCTGTAGAGTTTCCTATGAGAAGTCAGATGACAGTCTTATGGGAGCTCATTTGTAGGTAACAGATTGCTTTTCTCTAGCTTCCTTTAAGATTCTCTCTTTGTCTTGGATTTTTGACATTTTAATTATGATATGTCTGGGTGTGGGCCTCTTTGAATTTTTCTTGCATGGGACTCTCTGTGCCTCCAGAACTTCTGTGCCTTTTTCCTTGACCAGGTTAGGGAACTTTTCTGTCATTATTTCATCAAACAGGTTCTCCAGCCCCTGCTTACTTTCAACCTCCTCTGGCATTCTTATAATACTAATATTGTTATGTTTTGTGCTGTCCCATAGCTCCCTTAGACTGTCCTCCTGTTTTTTAATTGTTCTTTTTGTTTTTGGGTCTCTGAGTTATTTTTTTCTACCCTGTCTTCTAATTCCCTGATCCAATCCTCAGCTTCTTCTAATCTGCTGTTTATTTCTTTTAATGTATTCTTTATTTCTGCTCTGTCATTCTTCATTTCTGACTGCTCATTTTTCATAGTTTCCAAATCTTTTTTTATGCTGTTGAGCATCCTTACAATCAGTATTCTGAACTCTGCATCTGAGAGATTGCTTATCTTTGTTTCATTTGGCTCTTTTTCTGGAGACTTCTCTTGTTCTTTCATTTGGGGCTTGTTTTTTGGCCTCCCCATTTTGGCTAAACATTAGGTAGATCTTCTAGGAGTCTTTTTGGAGGGTCTCTGGTACAGGCCAATGTCAGGTGCAGTTTGTGACTGGCCCTGAGTACCGTGTTTGGGGCTGTCAACAACCCCAGGCTTGAGGTCTCCACTGCTGGGGCTGGATGCATTTAGACAAGACCGAGATGCACACCAAAGTCTGCTTTTCTAAGGCCCCAGTCCCAAACTAGATCAGGCAAAGATTCAAAGCACCCTGAGGTCTGCCTCACTTTGCAGATTTGTTAATCTGATTCTCTTAACAAGCCTCAGGCTGTAGAAACTCCTCTGGGCAGGGCAAGAGGCTCCCCAGCAGGGTGGGGCAATTGCTTCCCCCCTCAGGCAAAAGCCCAAAGTTCGCCTCCCAAGAAAGATGTCCCCCATAGTCTGGGGAAATGACTCTCCCCAAACAGCTCCAGTCCACTCCACTCCTCCTCCGCTGGAGCCCAAGGTGAGTGGCTGCACATGAAACATGCGATGGCTCTTTAAGAGGGTGCCTGCAGTTCCAGCTGCCTCTCCCTGGCAGACAGAAACCCGGCTGCTTTTCACAGCCAGATGTTATGTGAGCACCTTTCTCAGCCCTGGTGCTCTGGGCTGGGAAGCCCAGCCTGGGGTGTAGGCCCCAGAGTCCTCAGTGGGACCCCCACAGCTGAGATCTCCCTTGGGACCTGAAGCTGCTGCCTGTGGGGGCCCAGCAGCCCTCTCGCATCTGCACTTCCTACCAGTCTCCACTTTTCCTCCTTGGTTATGAGGGTGCTCTCCAGTTCATCTGCAGTTGGTTTTCAGGATGTTATTTCTATGTTTTAGTTATAAATCCAGATTAGTCCCGGGAGAGTGTCAGTGTAGCTTCCACTCAGTCCACCGCCATCTTGGATCTCTCCCAATGCTATACTTTTAAATGATGCCTAATATCTTTTTTGTTAGTACTATACGCAGTATGTTGTAACAAAAAAAATGTCCAACAAAGGAACAAATATTAAAATGTATCATGGAAAGAATATCAGGTATGAATAGATTAAATATCTGTAAAATAATTGTAAAATCTTGATTTATTTATTACTCACAGAGAAGTCTTTTAAAGGTTATTGTAAAAATGACGTGATTTTTCTTGATAGAAATTTTGTATATCATTTCTTTAATGCAAGTTACTCTAATTACCATTTAGCTAATGAACCTTTCAAATTTCATTTGCATAAGTGGTGCCAATTTTGACAAGGGGAATTTATCCTGCTGTGATAAAAGCATCATCGAACTCACCAATAGAGTGATTATTTAGTTTGAAATTAGCATGGACACACCAGTGAACAGACAGGCCTGTCATTCTGGAAACACTGTCTTGTCATTCTAGGTTTCTATAGCCCTAGCTTGCCTTCTGGTTACAGGACTTAGGACTTAAAACATGATTGACTGTCCTCAATGTTAAAGTTATAACTAGTAATGAAACTTTCATTTCAATTGCATCTTCAAATGAACTGAACATTACGTTCTTCAAAATGAACTACCTCTTTTTCAAATTTGAGGATATTTTTATGTTACTATTTATAGATTGGCAACTCTCAAATCTCTGTCTCCATGGCTCCAACTTTGCTTCTGAGATCCATAGCCATGTATTAAATTGCCTAACCTAGGTGTCTTATACTGTGCTAAGCACTTTCCAGAATGTAACCTGATCACTTGGGAGAATAAAGCAGTGGTTAGGTAAAACCAATTACTGGACAAAATTAATCTAAAACTGATCAGTCTCTCATACCTGGAGAGGTACCTAACAATTAGTACAGAGCCCTACATTACAACTATGGTGATTCAGAATAATTATGCCGGTATGAAAACTGATCTAGACCAACTATCCTCCTGTATCTTGATCTATCTTGTGTATATGCATCTAGATTCAGATATTTTATAAAATGTACAGGTCTGTGAAGTATCACTGAGTTTGATTATTATGGTGAGGAGTCAGATGATAAGGCCAAGCTGATTGTTCGTGTTGAAACCAAGTTTCCTCCTGGAATTGCTTTGTGGATAAAATGTGATATGACAAAATCAATGATAACAATGTTTTCTGTATAACACAATCATGTGTTTCAGTAAAGCAGAGTTTCACTATTTTTTGTTGATTTAGATAAATTAATCTGAATCCTAACTACTACTCAATGGGAAGTAGCCATTATGACAAACTAGAGGAATATGTAAACAAAGAAAAAAAGTACACTTGAAAAAGAATCAGAAACTTACTAAGAATCAGAGCTACCAGTTGTCAGGGAAGGTTGGGGAATTTGACATTTATTAAATACCGATCATATGCTGGGAAGAGTGTGCAAAGAGCTTAATATGCTTTATTACATTTATCCCGCAAGGATTTACTGAATGCTCACTGGGCTCTACACGTTGTGTTCCAGTCATGATGCTAGTTAAGAAGCTGGTAGTATCAGTGCTATTTTGTTTGTTCTTTTCCATTGCAAATAAACTGAATATTGGAACTTTAAGTAACTTGCCTGGGATTGTGCAGCTAATGTCAGTCAAAAATTGAACCTTGGTTTATTTGACTTCAAATACATACTCTCAATACTTGCACAATGCTATCATTTCCATTCATTTATGTTTTCCCACTAGACAGTGAAATTAAAGTAAAGAGCATGGTTTCTAGAGCGGAGGCTGAAGGGATGGGGGAAAGATTTGGATTTAAATTCTAGTTCCATGAATTATTAACTATAATCATTGGTAAGTCCAGCCTCATGGCTCTCAGTTTCTTGACTGATATAATGAGTACTACAACTCCCAATTTATCTGGCTAGCAGTGATGATTTTATAAAACAATTCGTGCCAAGTATGTGATATATTACTTGTGTTCAGAAAAAAGTTATATTATTTTTAAAGATTGGTGTCTTTATTGTTCATTCTCAGCATCTACTACAATGTGTATTACGTTATAGACACTTAAGAAATATTTGTAGACTGAATAATGAATTCATGAGTGAATGGATTATATCAGGCATTCGAAAGGCCACGTACCTCTCACAGTAGTTTTCTCATTCAAATAGACAAGACATGCCTCCACACTGCCAATGCTCTTGCTTATCTGTTTGCCCTTGAATGATTCCTGCTGTGAGGTAACATTAATAATGCTTCACCTTGTATTTTTATAAGCCTATCATACCAGAACATATAACAGGAACTGAGCACAAACCACATCCAAACTAACACACCAGAAAATAATTCATTAATCCAGAGTAAAACAACTCTGTTAGTGGATCAAAATTACCAGAGATGTCTGAATGGGCTTTGATTTTATAAAATAATCCAAAGAAAAACATACTTTAAAGAAAAACTTCTCAGTTCTTTCTATCTTGATCTATAAATTTAATGCAATCCCAAACAAAACTTCAGCAAATAACTTTGTGGATATTGACAAATAGATTCTAAACTTTGTACAGACAAGCGTAAGACTCAGAATAGTCATCAATATTGAAGGAGAAGAACAAAGTTGGACTGACTCTACCTGAAATGGGGAGATTGTCCTGGATTATCTGTGTGGACCCTAAAAAAGGATCCAGAGAGAGGTTTTATACATAGAGAGGAAAAGGAGATATGAAGATGGAGCAGAGAGAGAGATGTGAAGATGCCGGCCTTAAAAACGGAGATGACATAACCACAAGCCAAAGAATGTCAACAGCCAACAGACACTGGACGAGGCAAGGAATGTAATTTTCCCTAGAGCCTCTAGAGGGAGTAGGCACAGCTGACATTTCTATTTTGGCCCACTAATACTGATTCTGGACTCCTTAGTCTCTAAAACTAAGAAAGAATAAATTTCTTTTAAGCCACCAGATTTATGATAATTTGTTACAGCAGCCAAAGGAAACTAATACAGGGCTATGTCAGAAGCTGCTTTTAATAATGCCATTACTGTTCAGGAGTCTTCCATATTCAGCTAACAGAAAGTCATTCTTAAACTAGCCTAAACAAGAATCATTCGTATTAACTTACATAAATAAAAACAACCAAGCTGAGTTAGTTTCAACCACTATTCATATTTGGGATGTAAATAATGTCATATGTCTTTCTTCACTGTTACTTTATACTTAGAATAAGAATTGTTGCCAAAATGCAGTGGCAAGATGATTCACAATAGCTCTTGCCTTACCTTCTATTCTGTCATAAACCTGAACAGAAAGAATAATTCTTTCTTGCCAATAAACCTCATGCACCCCAAGAGCTATTCTTATTGGCTAAGATTGGGTCATATACCATCTATGAAACCGATCTGTGTTTAGAGGTATGTGATGGTCTGATTTTTTAGGCTCGTTTCTGTATCTCCATTGGAGGTAATGTTAGCTCCACCAAACTGATGGATTAAGAGGAAAGGAGTGATTTCTTAATAAAAATTAGAAACTGTTATTGGAAAAAGAATGAATAGATCCCTAATAAGTAAAGAAAAAAGGAGTGGGGTGTTATATTTCATTTCATATTAGTGAGAAGTAGAGATAAAAAAAATCAGTCTCTGTTTCAAGGAGTTTAGAGTCTCTTGTTGGATTCAAAACAATAAAGATGTAATTATAATATGTCCAGAATAATTTCCTACTCAGAAGCCAAGTCAAGGCTGAGCAATATCATAGATACAGATAGCAGACATAGGTACTTATGTGCATTCTACTTAAGCAAGTACCTCATTGACCTTGATACTCCCTAGAAACATCATGCTATTTTACATCTCAGAAATTTGGGAAATAATTGTTTAAAAGCATGGATTCTGGGTCATATACTCTTTCTTTTCTTTTTTATTGAATTTATTAGAGCAACATTGGTTAATAAAATGATGTAGGCTTCAGGTGTACAATTCGGTAATACATTATCTTTATATGTACTCACCATCCCAAATCAAGTCTCTTTCCATCACCATTTATCACCCCTATACCCTCTTCTACCTCTCCCCACCCCCAACCCCCTTTCCCTCTGGCAGCAGTCAGTCTGTTCTCAACGCGTCCGTTTCTATTTTGTTTGTTAGTTTATTTACTCTTGATTTAAATCATGGTACTACCATTTTCTCGTTCTTTGGTCTTTCAGAAGTTATTTAACCCATTTAGCAACCTTGTTTTTACAATTGAAATGAGATTACCTACTGCGTAAGATTTTTCTAAATTGAGATTTAATGAGCTAGCTCATGCTTAGAATTTTAGTAAAATGTCCAGCAGTTTCTCCATGAATATTATCTATCATTATCTCTTAGCTGTGCTGGGTCTAGAATACTCTTCCCAGTTTTCTCCCCTGCGAGTGAATTTCTATATCTTAAAGGAGTAGATTAACTCCACTCTTCTTTGAAGTCTTGCCTCACAATTTTTCTTAACATCTTCCCTTGGTCTTACCACTCTTATCACATTTACCACATAATTTCATAAACATGTACCTTTGCATTTTTTTTTCTTGTTAAACTTTCAGAGCTCTGCTTGACATATAGTGCTGGAAGTCATTCCATCCTTGCTGCTTGACACAGTCCTTCAAAGGGGAGACATCTGCACAGCCAGTGCTCCATGGGACTTGGCGTGTGGCACATCCCTCTTCCCAGGCTTGTTCCCCTTCCTGACGCTCTGTGTCCTTACCCGAGTCACTGCACCAGAAAGGGCATCACTCTAGCTGGAAACTTTTCCCTAGCAGGAGAGTCAGATGGGATTGGAAAAGACAATGATTCAGTAAAAGCCCCAAGGAGTACGGGAAAATCTTGTGCCGCTTATGAGGGACTCAGACTGTCAGCAGAAAGCTTAGGGCTTGTCAGGCCCATTACCCCGGGGGCCTTCCCACCAGGGGAGAGGCCTGGGTTGGGGGAGCCCACCAGTGAGATCCCACAAGGAATGTATTACTGGGGGATGTTTATACTAATGGAAAACCCTGGGAACCCCCACAAGGAAAGAGCAGTCTAGGAGAGAGATGATTTCAGTCTACACCTGGATCCTTATACACAGGCTATCACACTGAGGACCGGCTGCTGCAGGGAATGTAGCGGGGAGACTGAGGCAGGTGCCAGACAGGTGGTGAGTCACCACAGCTACAAACAATCACAGGTAGCTACAGAGCCCTCACTTAGGACTCGCATAACCTTTACATAAGAAAAGCTGGTTGAGTTATTCTCCTTTTTGCTATGCGGTAGAGCAATAAAATAGTAACTTCAGAATATAAATAACAAACTAGAGATTAACGTGTAGAATAGCCTATAGAAATATAAACAATAGGTAAGACTAAAATTAACATGCCTAAACAGATGTAAATTCTTTAGCGAAGGTCAGATAAGAAGGTATATTCATTAACTGTGAAAGGCCAAAACAGAAACCAGAACAAAGCGTGGTGTCATGTTGTCTAACCAGCAATAAAATCAAATAGTATAAATACAGTTGTAACAGGGCAATAAAAAAAGCTGATTGTCCTGATGCTCTGAACTCTGTCTCTGTTTCCTTCTGTCATTCTTCGCCAATACCGTCCACACCTTTGGGGACCCCTGGACTGCTGGGGCTGGACCCCAGCAATATAGTAGGTCCTCGCTAGGTGTTTATTGAAATTTTTATGAAATATTATTTTAAGAAAGAGTGGTGAGGCCATTGCTCACATTGCAAATCCCTGGACATTGGAACATATTTATTCTCTCTTGACTATACCAGAAGTTCACATAATGGTCTCCACCATGTAATTAATTCATATATTTCTATAATCTAATCTATGACAGAGAATTTTCAAATATCAGAATATTAGTAAGAAATAATATTATTTGTAAAGAACATGAAGTGTTTTAGTATATGATTAAAGTTATTTTCATTGTTGTTCAACGATAAAATTCTTGTGAACTTTTTATTTTTGAAAACACATCAAGCCACTTAAATATTTACCATCATGATCTGTGTTTGATTGGCCTTTGTAAATAAGATTGATAGCTAAAAGGAGAGGGTGGCGGGGGGGGGGGCGGGGGGAGAAGGAATGAATATGAGAGAATGAGAATGAATGAGATCTAAAAAAAAAAAAAAGCCCTCTACTTGCCTGATGTTTGTTTTTTTTCCAGATATTTGTTTGAAAGGTCACATCCAGGGTTAATTACTCTGTGGCTATACCCTACAATACATTATTACCAAAGAAAAATATTTCACTTGGACTTAATCCTCATGAGGGTTGGTGAATGAGTATTTGTTGAATTAAATTGAACTGAGTTGGAAATCCTGCTCCTGTACACAACTCTTATGGAGCTCCTTTGAGTTATTTCTCAGGTCTAAGCCAGCTAAGTTTGAAAAGTCTAATGAATGGCAACAATTGTAACTTCAAATGCCTTCTCAGTCTTCCCTTTCTGTGCCTGCCTTTCTAGTGTTCTTATGAGCACTGTTCTAACTTTGTTTATTAATCTCCCAAGTAGCAGTGTCAGCAAATGGGGCCTATTCAGATATGGAAAGTTAGAATTTGGACCAGGCAGCTAACGTATTCATCCACTGCTTTCGAGAGTTAGCCAAGTGTGTCCAGATGGTTTAGCATAATAGGAGGCCTATTAATGCAACATAGCATCACAATCAGTGAATTGAGACTAAATTGTCTTTCAACAGAAATGCAACTACACAGTCACAGTGAGTGTTTCACAGACTCTACGGGGAAAAGCACACACCAGTTTAAACTTCAACATCTAACAGAAGGATTTTCATCATGGTAAGTAAAATGTGCATCTACTTGTAGTACATCTTATATCCTATTTCCCTTGAAGACCTTTCAGTCAATAGCTAATAATAACTACATAGGGTAGATTGTTAGGGCAGGTGTAAATAGACAACCTACAATGTTCAAATCTAAGTTTTTTGCAAGTGACTGGAATTCCAGGGTGACAGGTAGAAAGCCTAGGATGCAAAACTCACAAATGGCACTAAAAATGATTTAAATAAGAGCTCACCAACTTGCCACATATGTTACAGTGAAGAGCTGAGGCACTATTATTGTCTAATTATAAAAAGAACCCTTCTTCACATGTCCCTACCAGCACAGGTGCTCAGAGGAGTGGAGAAGTGAGATTTTATAGATCTTGCTGTTTCATCTTATAAATTTCCTTCTCTGATTCAGTTGGTTGTTTTGAACTTAATTGTAAAATGTTGCACTTTTTAAATTTTTTAAAAGGTGTTTCAAACTTCCTAAAATATCATTTGTGTGAATCTTAGAATGGCTAAAAAATTAGGTTTGTGAAGTTTTAGAGTCTGCAGGGATGAGTGTTTTCATGGGTGATATACAGAGTTTTAGACAGCAACAGCTAAGATGGATGGAAACAATTCTAAGCATCTATTTTCCAAATACTCTCTTCATAGCAAGTATTTCTTTTAAAAGCAATTATTATTTTTTGCTTATTGTTGAAATATTACTTTTACCTTAAAAGGATCTATTAAAAGAATTGATTGATTTAAAGATCTGATAGGTAGCTACTACCTGACAGCTACTTGTCATACAAGAAAAAAATTAGCAAATTTGGAACAGTTGTCTCTTGTAGAATAAAAATACAGAACTTATTTTTAGGGTCAACAACTCTTTTCACCATAATTCCAAAAGATAGCAAGAAAATTCTGTGAATAAAAAAGATTTTACAGCCAATTTCCATTTTATCACATAGTGTTAAAAAGATTTTGCTATTTTTAAAATCTTTCTTTTTCAAGTTACTTTATTTTTTAATTAATTTTTTAAAATTTATATTTATTGTTGAAAGTATTGCAGATGTTCCCCCCTTTTTCCCCACTGATCCCCACCAACCCACATCTGCAACCCTCCCCCCCTCCCCAGGCCTTCTCCACACTATTGTCTGTGTCCATGGGTTGTATATATATGCATATATGTTCTTTTATTTTTTAATACAATTAAGCATATGATATCATCCCATAAAATGCAAAGTGTAATCTGTGAATAACACAGAAGCCATCCAGTGAGACCACCACTGTCAACACTTCTGTCATGTGGAGTTTTTGTTCTTTTCAGGGGTGATTTTCTGATACAGCTCAGGCAGTGTGAGGACTGATAAAGCAGGGATTGAATAAGGCAGGGTGAGGCCCATTTATTAAATAATACAAAACAATTTATTCCTCATATTTGTGTTAAAAATAAATGTCATGTACTCTAACTCTATTTTGTCTCTGTCTGCAATGGATCATCTTGTATATTTCTTGATTTCCTCTTTGGACACCACTGCAAAGACTGCAAACTTTGGATGTAGTTTGTGTAGGAAAATCAACAAAAGCTGGGTGGTAATAAAAGGTTATTCCCTCAGGTTTGAATCAGTGAGAAATAGCCGTTAGTGGACACCTCCTTTGTGACAAGTCTTTTAGTAAGTCCTTTTGCATTGATTCTTCGTTTTCCTCATGGAATACAAAAAGTAAGCTGATATTCTCAGAGGTCTCTACCTGTCCAATAAAATATCCACTAGTAACATGTGACTATTTAAATATAAATCAATTAAGATGAAATAAAATTAAGTTTTGGTTCTTCAGTTGCACTAGCCACATGTCAAACCTCATGGCTAGTGGCTACCATATTGAACAGCATAGACCATAGAATATTTCCATCATTTCAAAAGCATTATTGGATAGAGTTGGTGTGGAATGAGACCTCTTAGGATGCCTGCCACAGCAGAGATTTTCTTTATTGCCACTGGTAGTATCTAAAATTCTAAACAAACACTTTGAGTTTACAATCTTATAAAAGGAAGTATTGTCCTTCCTCAATTTATCAAATAAAATTAGAACTCCTAATGTAAAAATACTGGCTCATACTTATTGACAATTTACTTTGTTCTAGGCACTGTACTGTGTCCTAAAGTTTAGTTCATTTAATTCTCAGAACATGTCTATGAACTAAGTTTTTATAGAAGTGAAGTATGAAGTAAATAATCAAAGGCTATCGGGTTGTTAATTGGTAAAGCTCTGATATGAGTCTAAGCAGTTAAAAGTAGAAGCGGTATCTTGTTTGTCTGCTGATGTCACAGTCACACACTGTGTGGCAAAGATACCGGTGGAGTGAGGACACTTAGGCACATGTCTTGAGCACAAAATTTAAGAGGAGGGAATATGCTAAAAAAAACCCTCAGTAATCAAGATAAATAACCTTTAATGCACTATTTTTTAAAAATCAAATTACTGCAAAAATCCATTATGCAGACAAGATCAAAATTTTATAATAAAGACAGGATTACCAACTACTGGCTTCTCCTTTTGCTTCAGTCCCAATGTGGTTCTGTGTGGCACTTTATTTAAAATTGTGATATTGTGCTTATCATGTCTTTTTTCCTATTAACTTGGTTTTTAAAATAGTTTCTTTATAAATTCTTTGATTCACTTCTTTTGATCCTTTCTGGATGACCGATACAACTTATTAAATAGAATCTCTGAGGATGTGAACCAGAAAGCTAAATTTTTGAGAGCTCCACAAGTTAGATTTGGTAAATACTGATCTATGGTTCTCTCCTGTGCTTTGTTTACTGGTGGTGTATCCAGGTAAATTAGCCAACTGGGCACAATGATTTTATTACACTGACTTTTTATAATGACATCTTGCTGTCTGTCTTGATGCCACTCTGAGTAACAATGATGAGTGACACAAGTCCTTAGATATAGAAATTATTATATGTAAACTTCTTAGATATAGAATTGTTGGGAACACATAGTAAACACGCAATAAAAGGTGGCAATATTTTATATTAGATGACATTTTTTTCTTGAGCGATGAGAGAATTGGTACAGGATAATTAAGAACTGGAACTTCCAAAGTTACAGAAAATGAAGGCAACCATAGAAAGTGATTAATAATCACAAGTGATATGTTCTATAAGAGACTATTTGACAATGGCTACTAAAAAGACCACACACCTTTCACCAGTGTCTGTTCAATGTCATATACCAAGGTTGCACACTTTACAGAGAACCTTAGTTTCTAGGAGGCACTGTGGTTGACAGAGGGAAAGAAAGAGAAAGGCATGGACTTCTGGTACAGACAAAATTGGATGCAGTCTTGGGCAAGGTACCTGATCTCTCTCAAACTCAGTTTCCTCATAGAAGAAGTGATGACTATATGAGTATGTTTATTTGCATTGTGGAATAGGGTTTATATTTTCCTAACCTATAGTTTGTAGAACTTGATTAGTTATATAAGTTTTAGGTTGACAACATAACCTTTGCTTGGTTATTGCTAACTATAAGACAGTGTTTTCCAGCTAATAAGGAGAGAATCCTAATGAGAAAAAGAAAATTAAACATGAGGGCAATTTAATTTGAGCCTTCCCTGAGCATATTAATCCAGCCTCCATCCTAATATGTGATTAAATTATATGAATAAAAGTATAACTACTAGGCACATTTTTTTAGTGTTCAATATCAATCACCTGACCTTTTCGTATACATTTGTTGAAAAGTTTATAACTGCCTTATAACAAATAGGCTATCAAGTAATCAGTTCTTACACGTTTATGGAGTCCATATATATTTCTTATTCAGTCTTTGGTCTTTCTGATTCATTCTAATCAAATATGTTTAATGAAATTACTAAATAATTAAAGAAACTTCTTAATCCAACATTATTCAGATACTTTATTGTGATGTGTATAAGCAACTGTGCTTACGTTAGTCAAAGATATGCATGAGGAAAACACAGTTTTAACTGACATGTAATATAACTGTGTTGTACGTGGTTCCATGATCAATATTTGTTATCTGTTGCTGCCTTTAAAAATCACTATAAAACTTAGTGACATACAGCATAATATTATTTTTCGAAATTCAGTATGCTGACTGGGTTAAATTGACTGGCTTTTGCTGAATGAGGCCACATTCAGCTGAGAAATTAACTAGTGCTGAAATGACCAAATGGCATCTTACTTTTTACAGTGTGGCCTCTTGACATATACTAGTCAAATGATGGTCTTCCAAGAGTTTGAAAGCAGAAGATGCCAGTCTTCTTAACACTTGGGACCAAAATGTTATTTCAGCTGCATTACAGCAAGTCATGAGACCAGGCCAGGTTCAAGAAGAGAAGAAAGAGACTCCACTTCTTGATGGCCAGAGTGGCGTACATGTGTAGGGGCAGAAGGAAGTGTTAATAACTGTATTTGGAGTCCATTTATCTTTATACTCTGCCATGACAATTCATATCCCCACCACCAGCAAAATACATTCACTTCTTTCCTCCAAAACATATCCCATTATGAAATCAGCTCTAAGTTTTGGATTCTGTCACCCAGATCAATCCCAGGTGTGGATGAAGCCTCAGAGGCAGTTGTTCAGATGCTAGAACTCTGGTACAGATTCCAACATAAAATATATGGCATTGGCATTGTTACTGGGTAGCTGGCAGAGGCCTGAATGGTAAGTTGTTAATGGAGGAAGAATGGAAACTGGAGAAATTGCTGTGGGAGACTAGAAATAAGGTAGGCCCTTTAAATATGGGCAAAAAAATCAGGATTGTTGACTGAAGTTACTTGAAAGGCAGAAAACATACCTAATGAATCCTGGATCTGGCTGGGAAGATTTCTAGGTAAATTTTTGAAAATGGCCTTTTCTGTTTTTAGCTCCCTATGAGAAAGTATCAAAAGAGACCAATGAGCTAAAGAGGGAACTTTACAGTTTTCAAGCAGAATTAAGAAGTATTTTCAACCCAGGTCTTACTGGGTTGGAAAATAACACTATTTTTCATTCCCAATTTCTCAATCTGACAAAGGGTTCTTAAAATAAGAAATAGCTTCAAGACAAAGATCAAACTGAGATTCTGATGGTAAAGATATGGCTGCAGGGTTAAGATTAAATCAATGGTATGCTGTGATACTGCTTGTTAAGAACTCTGAAAGATTTAGGGCAACGCTTTATAGACCCTTTCAAACAGACAGGAGTCTTCAAAGAGTTTTAAAGATATTACACCTGGGCATCCTGAATATCAACCCAAACTAGAGAGTCACCTTGAAAAAATTTGTGGTTGTGACATTTTTATAATGTAGTGGGTTACAATTTGATACCTTGAAAAGAGTGTTTTCAAAGGTACTTGAATTAAGTTGTATTAAAATGGACATAGAAAGTTTAAAATTATACGAGACTTTTAGGACCCCCAGCTTCTATGGGCAGAATGAAGACTAAGAATGCCACTGAGCTCTAAATATAGGGCATTTGTTACACAAAAGGAAGGATGATTCAGAAGACAGAGGCAAGAGTCCAAGGATGGAACTTAGAGCTATAGAAAATCACTCCCAGGGGTGATTAGGATTCCTAAATCCTAATCAAGGAATTCTTGCCTAAGAGTGTGCTCTGAGAACATGCACCTTGACATTATATGCTGAACTTATCTTTTTGGATTAAGAGTTTCCATATTTATAAGATTCACTCTGGAAGAGCTTCATGTGAACATAAATGTGGGTCACAAGATATTAGACTTTGAGCCTGACTCCATAATTAGGTAAGATTCTGAATCTTAAGTGGGAGTGAGAGACTTTTGCATATGGGATGGATGTGAATTGTTGTGGCCAGAGGATGGGTTGTGACAAATTGCCTACAAATATTGTTATCAACAGTTTCCCCCATTCTCAGATATGCACATTAAGAGGTGGAGCCTATTTTCCCTGCCTTGAACCTTTAATATCCTTGTGACTTCATTTTAGCAATGAAGTGTGACAGATGGGAATTTCTAGAACTTCTTAGTCCAAGCCTTAAGAGAATTGGCAACTTACACTTTCTCTCTCTTTGAGCTCTGGGCACTATGCAAGAAGTCCGATTCTTCTATTGGAGAGACATGTAGAGAGGAGCAGAGAGGACTGTGAGGCCATACAGGCCATCTGATCTCTCAGCTGAAAGCAGTCACATGATTACCCGGCTGATCCAACATGAGCCCCAGTCAACCCAAAGAAACATGAAAAATAATAAATCATTTTTTGTATTAATCTTTATTGATGTGTAACAAATTACCACAAACTTACCAGCTTAAAACAACACACATTTATATTCTCACAGTTTCCCTGCATCAGGAGTCAGGCAATGGCTTAGCTGAGTCTTCTGCAGAGGATCTCACAGTGCTTCAGGGAAGGTGTTTTCCAAACTGCCAGCTTACCTGGACCTTGACTAGAGAAAAAAAACACTTCCAAGCTCCATCAGGTTGTTGGCAGAATCCATTTCCTGTACCTGGGCTGCTTATTGGTTGATGGCTGAAGAGCTCTCTCAGGTCTTACAGGCCATCTACAGTTCCCTGGCACATGGCCTTTTCCATAAGCAGTTCACAATGTGACTGTTTTACTTCTTGCTCCAAACTGCTGAGACAGAGCCATATATAATGTAACATAATCAAAGGTAACATCCTTTCACCTTGACAAATAATAAACCTAATGAAGGGAATGAGATCTCATTGCTTTGTCCAGGTACAATTATTGGTTAGAAGGAAGTCATAGATTCCCTCTGCACTTGAGTTATTTTTGTCACCTTTGGGTGTGTCAGCCACAGCCATTGTTGTTGATGGTTTGTCAAGCAGCTCTTGATAATTAAAACATCTCCCTTTGAGCCAAAACTCTGAGTACTATTTGCCATCTTTCAGTCTCTCAAGTGAAGTACCTGGTCAGGGAAACCAAGTCATTAAGTGCTTACGGAATTAAAGAAGTGTCATTTAAATAGAAATCTTGGCCACAATACTTAAGTTGAGAGTGCTTCCCATCTGAGTCAGCAGGTGAGAAGTGCTAACTCTAGAAAATCTTTAGGGCGTTGCAAATACTGAGTTCAGGCTGTCCAATACTCTCCATATTCTGCTTTCAGATTCAAGATTCAAGTACATTTTTATAGAGGCAGGACCATATTGGGGAAATAGGCCATTTCAGATCTCAAGAACGAAGTTCAGGGTACAATAATCATGGCACCGACATCAG
The DNA here is from genome assembly GCF_054644295.1 of Miniopterus natalensis. NCBI lineage: Eukaryota > Metazoa > Chordata > Mammalia > Chiroptera > Miniopteridae > Miniopterus > Miniopterus natalensis. The sequence continues at coordinate 42,420,168 of NC_142089.1, forward strand.
ATGGTCTTGAAAACTGAAGGCCCAGGTTTGTGATTTATTCTGTAGCTGGGGCCTTTGAATGTTAGTTATAACTTCTGTATAATACTTGAACCACCGTAAGTGAAGATGGGAAAACATTTGGATCACACTGATACCTTACACTATAAAGATAGCTCCCAGGGTATCTTTTCATCACAGGGCTGTTTACAAAGAAGACCATGGATCAACACACTTCATTCAGGTTCAGGTTATATAACATATTATTGCTATAAACTTGGCCCCAAGTGTTGCTTTATTGCACATAGTAAATGTAACTTATATACTCACACTATATATGTGAACAAATAGTGTAAAAAGGCACTTTTTGTGCATTAGGCAATTAACATTCAAGACAACCCTATTGTAGGTACTATGACAACCACTTAAAAAACTAAGCTGGTGGAAGTGAGTCTACAGAATTTATTAAAATGCTGAAGTTTACACAGTGAGGAAGTCAGAGAGCTATGGCTCCAACTTCATTCATTTCCATCAGACTCCAAACCCCATATGTCTTTTCCATTACGATGAACAGTCCTTTTATCCTCAAATGTGGGTGATGCCAATACTTTGGGGAAAGATTTGATTTTTACCTCTGAAATAGAAGCATTCCTCTCACTACAAACAGATAATAGATAGGAAATGGATTCTCCAGCATTTTCTTGAAAGAACTGAGGTTACAGATGGCAGTGGTAGTGTCATTCCACATATATTGAATCACTCATATCTAGATATGTACTTTTTGTTTGTTTTTTTAAATCAAAAAGAAAAGTTTGAAAATCTAAGCTAAGTAAGAAGACTTTGACCCAGTCAGCATAGCTGGCTGGTTTTTTCCAATTGTAGTGGTAATAAAAACCAGTGGCATTCAGAGAGCTGGAAAGAATCACATAAATAGAGTTTTAGAAAAGTAATTCTGAGCTTTTGAAAAATAAAATCAATCAGTTGAAGAAGGAATTTGCAGCGAAAGAATCAGCACTTCTAGTCTCATAAATAAAGTGTGAAAAAGTCTTACTGCTGAGGGGAGTTGCTATACTTCACACGGACAGAACTTCATAGAACTGCTGAACTTCAAACACGAGCTACAGACGGCTATGAAGACTCAGGAATGCAGTGATTCTTCTGGGGTCACCACAGAGACCAGAAAAGACAAGAAAGGATTTTACACCCACCAGTTTGACCCAGATACAGCTTCAAAATAGGCTCAAAAATCCACCTCATTTGCTCATTCATTTTTATTAGGCATGGGTACTGCCCTCCTACTATGTGCAGCAGGTACTGAAATAAGCACTGGGGATGCAGTGGTAAGCAAGACACACCTGGTTTCTGCTTTCATAGAGCTCACAGTGTAATGAGTAGAGCAGAAAAGGTCAACTGATGAGGCATCTGCCATACAGTGGAATAGGTCAAGTGTTGTGTTATATGAGCCATAGGGGGAGGGGCTGTATGTCTGGAAGGGCTTCCTGAGGAAATCACACATATGGTGAAACCTGACTAATGAGTGGTAGACAGCCAGGTTAAGAAGGCTTGGGAAGCCTCATGTGGAGACTTCAGTGAGAGCAGAGTGGTAGATAGGAGAAACACAGGAGGAACAGAATGAATTATAACCTGGTAGAGTTCTGAGTGTAAAGGTGAGAATGGCCAGAGGTGATGGTGGAGTATTGGGTCCAAGCACAGTCTTGTGAGTCTTTTGAGTCTCTTTTGAGCTGGAAGGAGTCCCCATAATGGGAAGCACTGAGGGGAAGAGAAATGGTCAGATTATTTCTGGCTGTTCTTTAGAAAATCAATTAGAGTTGACCAGACAAAATGCAATGAGACTAGTATAGTAATTATTGCATTATGGAAGCAACAGGGTTTGATAACTGGCTGTAGGAGCTGAGGGTGAGGTGGACTCCAGAAGGCCTCCCGAGTTGTCAGGGGTATGGACGACAATGCTATTCCATAGACAGGAAAGTTCAGGAGGGGGAGCCAGCTCATGGGTGAAGGAGCGGGGTTTGTAGTGAGCTCAGCCATGAATGACCTAGCTCCTCTTCCAAGATGCCTTCCTGAATGGCTACACCAGTAAAGTGGAGAAGTATCATTCAGAAGTAACATACCTTTCAAGCTTTTGCTTATTGCTGGTAATGCTCCAGAACATCCTCCCTTTACTGGTGGTCTCCATCCCGTATCAAAGTGATGTCTCTTCCTCCAAACACCACCTCCTCGATGCAACCAGTGGGCCAAGGACTTAGAGCAGTTTTTAAGGCCTAATACCCGAGAAGGACCTTCCCCAAGCGATTGCTGCCACTGGGGAAGACACGGATGCAATTCCCAGAGCATTGCAGCATCTGTCACTACACCAGGAACTGTGCTTGTGCTCGGGGGAGGTAACCAGGGTGTTATATGAATGGCATCGGAATAAGACACTCAGGAGGTTCCTTCAGAACTCCAAAGGATTTGCCAAGTACGAGGAGGTTGCGGAAATTCACAGGGTGCGGGCGAGGCGGCAAATGGCTTTAACCAGAGTGCGGTACAAGCTCGACCCCGACACTGGGTGAGAGTGACGCTGAGGGGCTCCGGGTGGCTCCTGAGGCGCTGACTAGTGAGGGGCTGAGGCGGGGGCAGGAATGGACGGCGGCAGGCGAGGCCAGAGGAAGGGAACGGAGGGAAGACAAGGAGGGAGAGCCCCCAAGAAAAGTTACCCCGAAGAGTCTAACCAAAGCTTTTGCAGGTCTCAACAACCTTCTTAAAAAGTTTGAAAGCATGGACTTCAACACTAAAAGGTTTTCATTGAGAGGAACCTTTATTGTGCGTTATCTGCTTACAAGCAAATCTATGATGGAAAAAAAAAAAAAGAAGCAAACCACCCCAGATATATTTCTGAAAAGAGTGACACTTCCTTTAGAAGAGCCTCAGGCAGGTCCTTTGGGAGCTATTCCAGAACTTATTGTTATTATAAGAGATGACAGCTCCATGTGTGTTATTGCCCCTAAAGACCTTCTAGCGGAACAAGGTGAGGAGGCGGAGAACAGCGATATTGATGATTCTGACCCTGTGCAGGCCAGGCTACTGTGTGCGTTTATGTCTTAGTTTTTAACAAAAAAGTTTAAAATAATTAATTAATTAAATACTTTAAAAATAGGAAAAGCTTATAGAATATAAAGAAAATATTTTTTATAGCTGTATAATGTGTTTGTGTTTGAAGCTAAGAGTTATTACAAAAGAGTTGAATAAAAATGAAACAGCTTATAAAGTAAAAATGTTACAATAAGCTACAGCTAATTTATTATTGAAGAAAAAATATTGTATAAATTTAATGTAGCCTAAGTGTACAGTGTTTATAAAGTCTACACTAGCGTACAGTGACATCCTAGGCCTTTCCATTTACTCACCACTCACTTACTTACCCAGAGCAGCTTCTAGTCCTGCAAGCTCTGTTCATGTTAAATGCCCTATACAGGTGTACCATTTTTAATTTTTAATTTTGTATTTTTACTGTACCTTTTCTCTGTTTAGATATGTTTAGATACACAAATATTTACCATTATGTTACAGTTGCCTACACTATTTCGTACAGTAACATGTCGTACAAGTTTATAGGGCAGCTGCGTACTAGGGCATGCCGTCCAGGTTTGTGTTAAGTGTACTCTGTGATGTTCGCACACGGACAAAATCACCAAATAACACATTTCTCAGAATGTAGCCCTGTCATTAAGTGATACGTAACTGTATACTTTTTCTATGCAAGCAACTAGAATGTATATCCTCAGAATTATTGATTACATTTTATAGGAGATGACTTTGAGCTTTTGAAGTCCATACCCTTTGGGGAAATTCTCTGAAAACAGCCAAGGCATTTTATGATGAGCAGATACTGAACAGATATAAATCTGATACAATTCCTACTCTAACAATAAATAGAGTGTATATTTGTAATAACTCTAGGTCAAAGACATCACAAATATTCTAAAATCACATCTTTATCAATGAGTAGTAAATGAATTTAGAGTTCAGAATTTTGTTTCCTGCATCTACCTGAGTCCACAATCTTTTATCTTCCCCAATTTTTCATTAAAACTTGCTAATAAGATCTCTTATAGTCTCTGGTATCAGAATGATTTTTATTAGATAGGACTGAATCAAAGAATATGGGGCTTATAGGTTTCTGTTTTGACATTAAAGATTATAGGGCTTATATATTTTTTATCTTCTCAATAAAACACCTAGCAAAATCCCTGGCATAACGTAGGACTAAGAAAATCCTCCTTCTCTTTCTTCAAATATACTTCTAGCTGCCTTTATGGATCATTTAACCTTTATGAAACCTAAAAGTAATGCTTTACCATTTATAAAGCACTTTTCAAAAATTCAATTAATTCTCATTACAATTATATGAAATATGTATTACTACATTCCCTTCTTTATGGATGAATATACTGAGAATACAGGAAGTTAAATAGCTTTTGAAACATTAGATACCTCAGCAAGTATGTGCTAACAGGACCTTTATTCAAATCTTATACTTTTTCCAGTACCCGTGTTACAATGCCTATACTTTACTTCAAACACGTTAATATAGTTAGTGCCATAGTGTATGTGTATGCCAGTTGTTAAATTTTAGCTCTAGGGGTAGTTAGATGGTACCATGTTATCAGGACTTTAGAGTCGAGAGTCTAGAGGTGGTCATCTGGTAATATGATAAAGGGCTACATTCTGGAAATAGCAGAGAAGCGTGTCCTTCAGCTACTAATACCTAATCAACAATACTAAGTAGACAATAAATGTAAAATGTGGTGTTTTGTTAGCAAATTAATGTTGTTTTCATCATTTATTTTTAAAAGGAGCCTTATTTGAAAGATTGAAAATGTCCAAGCCCGGCCAGTGTTGCTCAGTGGTTGAGCATTGACCCATGAACCAGGATATCATAGTTCGATTCCCAGTCAGGGCACATGCCTGGGTTGCAGGTTCGATCTCCAGTAGGGGGCATGCAGGAGGCAGCTGATCAGTGATTCTCTCTCATCATCGACGTTTTTCTCTCTCTCTCTCCCTTTCTCTCTCAAAGTAAATTAAAACGTATTTCTTAAAAAATTACTTAAAAATGTCCTTGATATATGGTTTGGATAAACCATTCTTACTTGTCTGCACCTCTCAGGGACAGTATCTGTGTTCTGTGTTCCCTAACTGGCCTTGTGTCCAGTTTTTGATTTGGGGAGAATGTCTGGATTGTGTGATATCAATTAGATGGATTCCTTGTGTCAAGAATTTTGCAGTGTCTTTATCAAAACCACTTTAATGATTGAAACACCTAAAGTACATAGAGCTGGAGATTCATCAAGTGTAGAAAACAGGTTGTATGAACCCATTCTGTACCAGCTTTGCTAATAAATAGTAATCTAATAAACGTTCATGTGGAGGATATGATTGAGGAAATCTGTGACTTTCTCTGTAACCTGGCAGCTAGGCTCTGGAGAATCACAAACACTAGCCACCTCTGACTTTGCCAGCAGCTACTTTTATCTATGACCAGATGGCTTGGGTCAGTTCTCAATGATGCTACATATCTTCTCATGAACACTATGCAGCATTCCTTCCTGAATGTTGAATTTTGTAACATGAAGTCGCCTGTGTGTTAATGTTCAGGACATTGACTTAGTGACTAGAGCATGATTTTTTTCAGATCCTTGAAATGCTTTGTTTATGTATCTGAACTCTGCAGATAGTTGTGAAAGCCATAAATTAACTCCTTAAGAATGTTTCTTCAGGCACTCTGGAGTTCCCTGATTCTTTCTATAAAGCTATGTGGAATGAGAGATTCTACTGCAATTTATAAAAAAAAATATATTTTTCTTTATATACAGCCAACACACAGAGAAAATATTGATACTTTGTAATAAAAAAGTGCTTAGCAATTATACAAAGCCCATCTTTAGACAGCTTTACAAATGGTAGCTAATTAAATTTTGTTAAAGACAATTTATAACATAATATACATATGGTAGAAATAAACAAGAAAAAGCATAGCCAAAGAAAATAGTACTCAAATTAAATGCTAATTGATTAAAACTATTTTTCCTCTTCATAGGGTACATGCACCCACTGTTTATAATAATTTTGTTATTGTTTCAAGAAAGCTGGATAAACTTATTCTGAATATCACACTTTTACCCTGATCTGAGATTGCCTTCAATTACCATTGCCATCAACACAAGGGAAAATAACTCTTTAACAGTTATAGTGAAATTCAATTTTGAATTTAAAAAAATCAAGTTGCATTGTTATTTTAATTGGGCATAAAAGGTAATTTCCTTTGGTTTTTCACTCTAGATGCTTTGATGCATCTGTTACCACCAATTTTTGTCTTTCTTGTTGTGCTCCTCAAACTGGCACTATTATTTTGATAGGAGCCTTTGTTGATAGCAGAAAATAGTCAATTTTGTGGCCCCAATCAATTTAAAAAAATGTTTATATTGCTTTTTTTGTCTGAAGTCAGTCTGTAAGAAGGGACATGGAAACTTTGATTTGGCCTTATAACCTTAATTGCTAACTTCTGCATCAGTAAGTCCCTAGAACTGTATGGTTGGGAGCTGATGGTTCTATCATATTTTTGGCATTTTATTATACATATAATAAAAATTTCCCTCTTTCAAGACTTTATGAATTCCTAAACTTATAATGCTAACTTAAGACCTGTTGGGGCAGACTTGCCCATGTTAATTAGAACAGGCAGTAGGACATCATCCGTAGGACAAAACTCAGACCCCCTAGCATGAAATAGAAGATGTCTTATGGCCTTCACTTTCTGATCCTTGTTGCCTTTTCAGCCTCATTTCTCAATGTTGTGCCAGTTGGATCTGGAACTCTAGTTACACAAGGAGGTTCTATGTTATCTCATAGCTTGATTCTTTGGTACAGTTTCCTCTTCTGCATTAGATATTTCATGTAGGAAATTCCTGATCTTTGAAGGTGACTCAGAGAGTCTGCTGGGAGATCACTAGGAAACCTCCCAGGGAGAGTTGATGGTGCTCTCTTCTGGGTCACCTTGAACAAACTGCCATTATATTTCTATACGCCTGGATTACCTGCCTCATTTCCCTACTAGTCTTTGAGCTCTTTGATGACAAAGACTATGTTTTATTTGTTTTCGCCTCCCTCATCATTTTAGCAACTGGTATAGGTCTTTTGAGGAAAAAAAGGATCTGGCTTTTCTCCCAACTCCAAGGATGGTTTCTTCATTGTCCTGACACCTTTCTTATTAATCTCAAGAAGGGGTATTATTAATCTGATTGTTCAGATACAGCAAGATGACAGGCCTCATCAGCCAGTGGGCATGGTCTCTTTTTTTTCCCTTCTATCATGAAGTTAGAACAGGAAGTGGGCCTGAGCTTGCCCTTTCAGGATGAGCCTATTTAATTCTGTTTCTTTCATCTTTTCCACAGTGTCAGTAATCTGGAGGAAAAGGAAATTTTGCTTTTTGGTTAGAGATAAGGTACTCATTAAGGTTGCAACTTAGAAGGATCTGGAATAGTTCCTTTTGTTGACCATACGGAGCATCTTCAGTCCAGACTGCCTTCCTGCACACTGTCAGCTCCCCGGGGTACAAAATGCTTTGCTTGACATAATTCGTGAGCCTATCACAGTTAGGGAATTTCAGAGGCCAGAACTTTACTGAGCTGACAACAGAAAAAATTATATCATAGTAAAGTGGTCCCACACATGCAGAGAGGGAACGACTGAAAGATCAGATGGCTGACAAAATAGAGCTGCTGGAGGAGAAAGGTGTCACTTGAACAGAAAGGTAATGTGAACACTCAAGAAGATTCAAATTAAACACAGAAATTACTTTTTGGAAATAAATAATTCACCAACAAAACATTTCCAACTAAACAATTTGATAAGTTAACAAAAAATTGTGACCATTGTTAAAACCTGAATTACTATCCTTGAAGAAATAAAGAAAATCTCAGAGCAAGTATTTTAAAATGGGGATATTGAGCCCTGGCCAGTGCATCTCAGTTAGTTGAGCATCGGCCCAGGCATCAAATGTCACTGGTTCAATTCCTGGTCAGGACACATGCCCAGCTTGTGGGTTCTGTCCCCTGCCCGGACACTTAAGGGAGGCAACCGATTGATGTTTCTCTTTCTTCCTCTCTCTTCCTCTCTCTAAAAATCAATAAAAACATATTTTAAAAATAAAATGGGGATATTGATAGAAAAGAGATTCTGAAGATAGATCTAGGATATACCTTGCCAACATTAGAATTTCCAGAAAAAGAGAAAGGGACAGATACAGAGGTCACACAAATTTAACAACCATTCCACAAAAATATCCCTAGGCTGTAGAACAACCAGATTTTATCATTTTAAAGGATGTACTGAGCTCCTGGTATGAGTGATAAAAAAAGACATATACCTAGGTCTAAAAATTTCTAAATTTAAAGATAAAGAGAAAAAATTCTTAAAAGTTTTGGAAAGAAAGATCAAAATCCCTACAAAGTAAAATAAACAAAAGTATGGTAGGATAATACATTTAAATAAGTGAGAGGTAAGAATTATAGCTCTAGAAATCTATATCTGGCCAAGGTATTAACATGTAAGAGAAAGATAGATATAGACAATCAAATATTTAGTATGTGTGTCCCCTTACATAGGATAATATATAATTTATCATTCTAATTGAGAGTGAAAGATGCCACTATTAATAATGATGCCACCACAACAGGCATAAACTAAGATTGCTAGCAAAACTGAGCTGGCATATAATTAATCATCCCAACCGAAAGTGAAAAATAGCACTATCAATACTGACACCAAAACAAGGAGGACTTCCTAGGAAACAGGGATGAGTAATCATTACCTATATACCACATTTGAACCAGTAAAAAAAAAGAATCAAGAGAAAGAAATAAGAACTCAGGATGAGAAAAAATGAATTGGGAGGAACAAGGATTGCAGAATAAAATTTACAGTTAAATTTAAATGAAAAATGACAAATCATTTGAGAATAGCAATGCAATATTAAATAAGTTGTTAAATTTAAATATTAAATAAAATATATTTTATTTAAAATATTTAAATAAATATTTAAACTTATTTAATTTTATTTAAATAACTAAGGTTTTATTTAATAAATACTTTAAATTATTTAAATAAATATTTAAAAGTATTTAAATAAACATTTAAAAATATTTAAATATTAAATGTAAATATTAAATAAATATTAAATAAAATGTAGGAAGTATATTTAAGATAAGTTCTAATGTTTATCAAGAAATGGGTAATAAATTATTTCAACTAGAGTTGGGGTAAGAAAGGAAAAAAAACAGATGTAAAGCATTTTTATTACTTCATCTGGAGGGAGAGAGTCTTTGTAGAGAGAGAGCAGAGGGACTAACCTTATGAACTTAGTTTATTTAGGTGGGTAGAGGAAATTGTGCATTCGAGTACCCAGAATTAGCCAAACTCAAGGGCATAGTCCTCCAAGACTTCCATGTCTGCCCAAGATTTCTGACACCAGCTAGAAGTTTAGGGGTCTCACAGGTCATCATCACTTGAGACTGGCTTGTTACAAATTTGGGTATCTCCCCAGATTTCCTCATATTCGATAATTTGCTAGAATAACTCACAGAATTTAGGAAAACACTATACTTATAATTGCAGTTTTATTATAGCAAAAGGACATACATCAGAACCAGCCAAAAGAAGAGATACATAGGGCAGAATTTGGGACTAGGAAGGTTCCAGCCATGAAGATTCCATGTCCTCAGGAATGCTCTTCCAGCACTGATGTTTAGCAATTTGTGCACAGAGTATTGGCAACCCAGGAAGCTCATCTGAGCTTTGTGTACAAATTTTTTATGAAAGCTTTATCATGTAGGCATGGCTGATTGAGTTATTGTCCATATGGTTGAATTCAATCTTAATTACTACCATCCTTCCCTGGAAGTCAGGCTGATACCACGTGGCTCAAAGTTCCAACCCTCTAGTCACATGATTGGTCTTTTTGATGTGGCCAATCTCTATCTTGAGTCATCTTGTTAACATAAACTACTAAGAGACTGCCATGAACTACCTCATTAGCATAAATGATCAAGTTTATCAGAGTGGCCAACCTTGAATAACAAAGTTACTCTTATTACTTGAGAAATTTTTGTGGGTTAGAAGTTACTCCAAAGGAACTAAAGACAAAGGCCACACCTCTCTTTGGACTAAGGCCAAATTCTTTATTCCCCAAGATCGTCTTTGTGGAGAAATTATTTGGTAACTTTTCAATTTATATTATAGAGGTTATGTATCTAAAAAAAGGAATGAAAATATATAGCATAACTTTTAAATTATCTAGGGGGGAAATAAATGAATTGCTGGGCTAACTTAGTAAAAATGAAGTTAAAAAATGAAATATTGGCCAGTGGAGAAAACTGGAAGTGATGTTTATAATTTGCAAGTAATTCCCTTGAAAAGGAAGGTCCTGCCCACACTGTTCTCTTCTCCATCCAATTAGCTGGAATGTGGATGTGATCGAAGAAGAGAGAGAACTATTTTAGAATACAAGTTGGAATCTGTGAATTGAGAAGATAGAAGCCATGGACTCCAACACCACTGAGCCACAAACTCAACTGTGACTCACCTCCCTTTATACATTTGTGAAATGATAATAACTGTGTATATTTTCAGAAGAACCTAATCCATATCCTAACTAGTACATCTAGGCACAGGGATACTAGCAAAGTGCTGTAAGTAGATACCCATATTGGGAATAGTAATACTATCTGACAGGACGGCATTTAATGTTAAAAGCACAAACAATGGCTAAAATAAGTCACGATGTAATAATAAGAGGCAAAATTCAGTATGATGACATAAGGGTCATAAACTTGCACACTCCAACAATACAGCACCTCGCTGCATAGACATGACTATTAAAAATATAAGAAGAAATTGAAAAGATTGAATTGTGAATTTATAACAAAAGACTTAAAATACCTCTTCAAAATTGTAAAGCTTTAGTAGACAAAATTTAAAAACGGGCTAACATGGAGATGTTGAATGATGCAATCAATAAGCTTTATTTAATAAATAGATATGAAATATTAAAACCATCATGTAAAAATATCTAGAATTTTATTTAATCTATGTCTGCATTAAACACTCATAAGATATTTTAAAATTCAAGATTTTTTTCAGGGTATATTCTGTGATTATGATCCAGTCGAATTAGAAATAAATAATTTAAGGATGTTAAAAATCTTGCAATTTCAGGTGCTAAGAGATAAATCAGATTAAAAAATCAAAGGAAAAATTTAAAATTATCTATAAAGCAAAAAGCAGGATAACACCTTATATCAAAACATATATAGTATACAGAAAAAGCAGTGCATATGGAAACATGGATAGCCTTGTGTGATGACAAATGAAGGAACTTGGTATTTATGTTAAGGGATTAGACATGCACAATAAACAAAAATAATTTGGGAGAATTAAGAGAGAAAATGATATTAATATAATGGAAAAATAGTAGAAAGAATTTTTTAAAAATCTAATAGCTAATACTATGAAATTTTTTATTAATTTATAAATATTATATGAGCTTGAAAACTTTATAGTAGAATAATCCTAGCTTCATATGGGTCAAAAGAGGTTTGTTGCTTCCATGACAAATGTTTTTCAATTTTATTTAAAATTTCCCACATTTTTTATTGTGGCAACCAATTTTTTTAAATAGTAATATCGTTGAACTTCGTGAATGGCAAATGTCATCTGAAAGTTGAATTCAACCTGTATGTCACTAGTTTGCAACTTTCAGTTTATAATGTTCCTTGGTACAGAAGTGCCCATTTTTAGCACACTATCAAGTATGTTAAATATGTACATCATCATATAAAAATAATCAGCCACTCTTTTAGTCTATTATTTATGTTCTCAGTGTACATCTATTAATGCATATTATTGAGAGTCCAGTATTGCTATTTATACTTTAAGGAGAGTATCATTGAGTTGACTTCAAATGTAAGAGAAAGAAAATAACAAAATAAAATTCTTCATGAAAAAGATAGTAGTTTCATAATAATGAAAAGGATGAATAACAACCATTTTACTTAATAATCATCAGATTTATACACCCTAATTACAGTTCTTCACCACTTTTGTGGGGTTAGCAAGCCATGGTTTCTTCTCTATATGTCATGAGATATTCAATAATTTGATTCAACTGTCCTTTCCCCTTTCAACCAAAACCATCACAGAAAACCAGAACCCCTATTCTGGTTTATCTCGGCCAGGGAGGACGGAGACAGGGTTCACATCCCGTGGCTTTCACCCCAAAGACACTCATCTTTCTCACGGATCCCAGGTAAAATTCAGAACTGCCCAAGATTCCCCCATAGGGATCATTTCAGTGATGTGGATTCATCACACGAATCTTGAATCGGTTCCTTAAAGATGATAAATGGCTAAAACCAAGTTCCAAAGGGAAGAAAAGGACCATGTGCAGTCTGTGAACCAAGGCACGGGCCGTTGGCGTTTCACCGGGCCCGCGTCCAAGCGTTTGCCAGAGGAGAGGAGGGGACTGGAAGGTAAATGAGGAGCCCAGAGATTTCGGCCCCGTCTGTGCAGACGGCCGAAGCCCCTGATGGCAGTGCTTGTGCTGGGCACTGACCGATGGCACCTCCACGGGTCCTGACATGAGGGACAGCGGAGGCTGTGTCTGCATCAGAGATCGGTTCCAGGGCCCAGACCGTGAGCCAAGAGCCGCGGTTACGAAAACACTCTAGTAAAGAGAGCCAGTGTTCCCGCCCACTGCCCACTCCCTCTCGCAAAGGAAAGAAGAAAACATGAGGGACGGGGCGAAAGAGGAAAAGAAAAGGAAAGGGAAACATGGGAAAAAATGTAGACTGCGACCCAAGGCAAGAAAATGGCAAAAGGAGCAGCTGCCTGTTTATAATTAATAATTATTTCATATATTTGGTCCACGTGTGCCTTTCTGTCACACTTTATTTTTGTTGTTCTTGAATGTTAATTAGTTAACTGGACTAGAATCATTTGTCATGAACCAAAAGAGAATAAAAGAAAGGCATTAGCATACACGGAGAAAATCTTCCGACTCCAATTTCTCATTCAAAAAAGATTTTTACGGCAGACATGATTTTAAAGGCAGCAATATAGGAAAAATATATCATGAATCATTTATGTTTAGTGGATGGCTTTCTTTTTCATTCGGATGAACATTTTCTTTCTTATTTTCATAAATTTATCTTTTGGGGCCAGAGAATCATAGCTGTTTGAAATAGAAAACAGCTTCAAGGGTCTGGATTATTTACAGTCATATATTTTTTTTGTTTTATTTTGTTTTTCTTTCTTTTTCTCTTGAGCGCTCTCAGTTTAGAAGGGAAATTGGTTTTCCCTGGATCACTGAACCAGTCACATGGCTTTCACTTGCCTGGGCAGTATTACCTGAAATTCAAGACTGTGGCTCCAAAATATGATTTATTCGATGAGGGTAAAGGAGGGATGTAACAGATAAGTATACATTGATTTATTTCAGGGTTGAAATGTGTACTCAAAAACCACAGATTTCCCAAGGGAAGTTACCTTTTTCTTCATCCCTTAACCAGATCACACAGGGGTGCATACACACTCAGGTTTAAAATGAATTGAACTGAGTGAATTAATAGCAACTAGAAGCTGAAGACAAATCACTAAACCCTTTGGTCCAAGGCATATGATTATATATCTCAGCGATTTCTCTGAAACCCACATAAGGCTGGTGGAGCGTGTTGAATAAATTTTGAGAAGTGATTTTTCATTGTCTAATTGACCTGTTGTGAAAAGGCAACCTGCTCCATGAAAAGAGCCTGTAGGTTCTAGCTCCTTAGTGTGCCAGTTGGCAAAGTAGCCCTGGAGCTCATCAAACAGATTTCCCAGAGAGTTTAGCTTTCATCTTAGGGCAAGCGTGCATTTTGCCTCTCTCCCAGAGCCAGAGGTTTAATGCTCGAAAACGGGAGTATGTTTTTCCACAAAGGATTCAAGAGCTGAAGTGGTTACTCTAGTCTTAGTTAGAATGCATTGGTTTCAAGTGAGATAAACCTTTTTGAACTAGCTTAAGCAAAACAGGAGCATTTGTGACGAAATTCTAGTGGTAGTTCACAGAAACTGAGAGCATGCAGCCTAGTAGACTTCAAGAGTTACTTAGGTTATAATTCAGCTACTATTATAAACTGGTCAGAAATAAGAGTGCATTGCTGAACTTCCTGAGCTGGCCAGTCAGTTCTCTGAGCTGGCCACTACTCACAGCAGTTCCTAGCATCATGCAGTTATTTTTCTAGCCATCTAACACCTTTGTTTTCTCTCAGTGCAAAATGTTTGGAGGTTCTTTGAAAGAGAAGTGACAAAGGAAGCTTGCCTTCCTTCAGCTTTACTAGTTAATAAGAATCTTTCCTGTCCTTCCTTCCTATAAGTTCCAGAAAGCAGGATATTTACTTTCTTAAAATTATGGACAATTGCCCTTGCAAATAATTAGACTAATTAACTCTCTCATTACTATTCTTGGACTGGAAGGGGAGAGCAGTTTTAGCATTGAAGCAGGTTCCGGGGAGCAGAAAAAGCTTATGACATGACCCAGACTCAGAAGTTATTAGTTGTCTGTCACTTAGAGTGACTTGTTATTTGCTCTACCTATGTAATTATTCTGTACTGACATTTTATGTATGTTGTGGAAGATTAAAAAAATGGATATTCCAGGAATTCACATCTTGAAAAAAAATTATAGATGTAAACAACCAGTTAATGCTAATTAAACCTAAAAAGCTATTGAAATTTTGTGACATTGAAGTAATACACCAACAATCAATACCACTTGTTGACCCTTCAACATGAAGCTGTTGAAAAATAAATGATATCACTGCTTCTGATTACTACCTGGCTGGAAATATTTATTGCTTAAATTATTGGCTAATTAAAAATAACTTGATTGATGGACATAAAGGGAGAGATTGACAGTAATAGTCATAGTAGGGGACTCTAACACCCCATTGAGATCAATGGATAGACCTTCCAGACAGAAAATCAACAAGAAAACAGCGGCCTTAAATAATACATTAGACCAGATGGATTTAATTGATATGTTCAGAGCATTTCACACCAAAGCAGCAGAATATGCATTGTTTTCATGTGCATATGGAACATTTTACAGGATAAACCACATGTTAGGCCATAAAACAAGTCTCAATTAATTTAAGATTGAAATCATATCAAGCCTCTTCTCCAACGACAATACTATAAAACTAAAAATCAGTTACAAGAAAAAACACACAAACACATGGAGGCTAAGTAACATGTTACTAAACAATGAATGGGTTGACAATGAGATCAAGGAAGAAATTAATCAGATACCTTGAGACAAATGAAAAAAACACAACCATCCAAAAATCTGTGGGACAGAGCAAGAGCAATGCTAAAAGGGAAATTCACAGCAATACAGACTTACCTCGAAAAAACAAAAAAAAATCTCAAATAAACAATTTAACCTTATACCTAAAGGAACTAAAAAAAGAACAACCGACAAAGCCAAAAGTGAGTAGAAGGAAGGAAATAATAAAGACTAGAGCAGAAATAAACAAAATAGAGTCTAAAAAAAAAAAAACTATACAAAAGACTAAAGAAACCAAGAGCTAGTTTTTTGTAAAAATAAACAAGATTGATAAATGTTTAAGCAGACTCATCAAGAAAAAAAGAAAAACGACCCAGATGAATAAAATCAGAAATGAAAGTGAAGAAGTGACACTGAAATGTCACCTCCCACCTGTCAGGATGGCTACCATCAGTAAACAGCAAACCACACATGCTGGCAAAGATACGGAGAAAAGGGAGCCCTCCTGCACTGCTGGTGGGAATGCAGACTGGTGCAGCCACTGTGGAAAACAGTGTGGAGTTTCCTCAAAAAATTAAACATGGAACTGCCGATGACCCAGTGATTCCACTTCTGGGAATATATGAGAAGAAACTCAAAACACTAATTCAAAAGAATATATGCACTTCTGCCTTCATTGCAGCATTGCGTACAGTGACACACACCAGGTTCTGAGTAAATTGAAATCTCCTCACAATGAAGGCTAAAATATTACCTTGGTTACAAAACAAGTGCTGCTATTGAAGAAAGTATTAGCAAGTGGGCTTGCTAATATTCTAAAATGAGTTTTCCTTCGGCCTTCAGCATAGTTGGGCGGCAACGGGTCTCTCTGTGGAGGAACAGAACAGAAAGGGGGTTTCTTTGAAGGCACCCCGGTCCCAAAAGAATAAAGAGAGGAAGGGGCTGGACAAGTCATGTGCCAATTTTCACTTCCAGACTTTCTAATCTGATTTCTCCTCCTTTGAGAAGGCGTGAGAACAGGTGCATAGAGAAACAAAGGACCAGGGTGATACACTGATTGGCTTCCTCCACAATGAATAAAAAAAGTATCAGCAATTTGGAGAAATTATTTACCTAGTAATGATAAACATGAGAGAAGAGTGTAAGCAAATGCAGTTAAATTGACATGCTCTCAACATCTACTTCATTTGGGTCTCTCTTCCCAACATTAGAGTGTAGACATCATCAAGAAGACTTTGTTTTCTGTATACATTGCTATTTTCCCAGTCCCTATAAGAAAAGTCATAACACAATATTTTTTATTAAAAATTTTTTGTAAATGAGCTAGGTGTGACTCAACCTGTGAAAAATAATGCAGACTTAATCCGTAATTAATAATTGGTAACAGTTATATAAACTAAATTTTTTGGACATACTTTGTAAAATAGGATTTTAGGATAAAATGCCCACTTGGCACCAAAATATTTTTATTAACATGGAAGATGTCTAAAAATGAAAGTTTTTTGATACTGAGCCCATAGGTTAGTTTCTATAGCAATGAAGCAGCTTTAATTAAAGGTTTTGTGATTTCAAATACAAAAGGCCAAGCATCACTGTCAGTTTTTCTGTGTGAATGATCCACACCGAATACATAAACATAAACAAATACGTCTGCACTTTATTAGCATTTATAATGTATTAACATATGAAGAGGCTTTGTGCCCACGCCCTTACTGTCACTCATTGTTGCCAGTGTCTTTCACTTTAGTGTTTACATCCTACAGCCTGCTTATGAAGGAAGTTTATGATTTGTGCTCTGGGAATTGTGCAGCTTATGTGCACATAACAAGACTTACATGAATTGACTTGATGCTTTGCTGTGGTTTGAAGAGATGAGTTTAGAGAATCTGCATATTTTAAATTTAGCACACCTCTTCAATACAGTCTCTGTGAAATACATTAGAGAAAAGTGGTTTTGTTTTCCACATATGATTTCTTACTTTTATATTTGTTAAAATAATAATTCACATTGATTAAGTGTTTACTATATGCTGGACGCTCTTATAAGCACTTTATATTTTGTAAATCTTCATGACACTATGGGAAAAAATGCTGTACTTTCCCACTTTTAATATATGTGAAAACCGAGTAGAGGGGTTAAGTTGTAAATGGTTGCACACCTTATCATTTATCCACTCATTTAACACATGTTATTAAATGTTCTTTTATGTTAGACATTGTTCTGGGGATTACAAATAAACCTGTGAGCAAAGGGACAAATTTCCTGCTCTTGGAATGTTTAAATTCCTGTAATAGATATAAGCAATAAATAAAATAAAAAAAACACAAAATAAATAAGAGAATACCCAATAGCTATATATACTAAGAAAAAGAAATTAAATGTAGTAACAAATTTAGTAAATATGATAAAAGAATGTGGCTTTTAGATATGAGAGTCAAAGAAGTTTTGAAAACGTGACAATCAAGCTCAGTGTTGATACAGACCAGGCATAAGAAGATCTAGGGAAATGATTCCCACCAGGGTGAAAGAGTGTGTGGGAACAGAGAGAAGTCTAGTGTGCATGGGGAATAGTGCAGGAGAGGTAACAGAAAAACAGATCAGTCAGGTAAACCCAGATACTCTGACTCTGGAACCTACACTCTTATGTAATAGCTGGCACTTGGCACACTTTCAGCCATAGAATGTTCCCAGTTCAGGATTGGACCACAAAATTTTGAGGGTTATACCAAGGTAGTTGCCACTCCAGAGTGGGGAATTTCTGAGAACTCTCTAGTGTTCCTAAAACTTACATACATTTTCCATTCCATTTCCAATATATCTTTGTTTTAACAAGAGAAGGATATTCTCCTCCCCTTCAAAATTTTGAATTTCTGGAAAAATGAGCCATATTTCTTTTGAGGCTGTGCCTGGAAAACCCATGGAGCACTTCTGAGCTCACCGGGTGTACAGACAATATATTTTGAGAAACACAATTAACATAATGCATGGCAGGCACTGAGTAAATGTTAATGAATAGATGAGTGAACTCATACAGCTTGTTCCTCTCTTCTGAGCACATGTGGATGAGTATTTTGACACAGAGAACAGTTAAACTCAGAATATGCTAAAATCTGGAAGTGGTATCAGGGAACAGTTACTCAACTATAGTATCTTGGTTCACTAGTGTCTGTTGTTTTGTAAGTTCTTGAATAGTTTCTGAATAAGTATATCGATAAGTGAAAGAATAATCAGTAGGGTGGTAATGCCGCATGCAACTGGTGAGTAAAATAGTCGATAATAGAATTTTTAATTAATTCATTTTTCTTATCGTTTATAAAAGAGGTTCAGTCTTATCCTAACAGCATTGCTGCCAGAAAGTCCTTCATGGCCAAATATCTTAAACATTATGGGCATTATTTTCAAACTTCTCAGAAATCCCAGAATAAAGAAATTATCATGCAGAGGAGTGCTAATAAACTGCTCTCTGGGAAAGAGTGTAATTTGTAACGTTTGCAGATTTCCATGGTGTTCATACTCCCACCACAGCCTGTTTCCGAGCGCCTGTGTGACATCACTGAAGGCAGAGATGGGAAGAAACAAGTGCAGTTAGTTCCTGTGAGCGGCTCTGAACCAGCTCCTGCAAACCACTGCTTTATCATGAGATCAGGATTTTATGAACTTATATTTTCTTCAACAGCATGCCTTAATAGAGTGTGGAGATGTTTTAGTGGCACCTCTTTGTGAAAGGCTGCCCTAGGTGTATTTTTATTTTCATACACTTTCTTGAGTGGGCAACAACAGGGAAAGGTTATAGCTAGTGCACATTTCCTGGGGATGGTGCTTCAGGTACACAAACTTGTCCTGTCACTTGTGTCATACATAAAATGAGTTGAGACCCGATGGTGTAAGGTCCATCTAATCTGGTTCTCCCCTTTGGAGGCCCAGTAACGCACTCAGTGCTATGCGGAGGTCAAGTCCTGAGAGCCTCACTAACTTGGGCTAACCGAAGTTAAGGTGACATTGAGACAGACATAAAAAAGCCACATTGGCATGAGGAGAGTATTTTTAAATTCTAGTCACGCCCAATGGGAAAGTAAATATGAACCAGAAGCTACCAACTGACTTACTATAATATTTACTATAATATTTACCTTTGCAGATTGTGTTTGGTAAATATAATTAAGACAAAAATCTTCTCCTCACCCAGAAATTCTCTCCACAAAAGTAATAAGGGAAGAAAACAGTTTTATCATTAAATAAACATGAAACCAGGAAATGTTGCACATCACAGGTAACCCATGAAGAGATTGCGAAGACAGAAATAAATCTCACCCTTCTCTCTATTCGACATGATACAACTCATTACATACATATGTTCTCAAGATAAACAATAATAGTCCTCAAGTAAGAAGACTTGACAATACCATTCATCATATGTAGTACATTCTCATTTCACTTGGTAGTTAGGGTGACCATCTATGATAGTTAATTGGCTTTCTCCAGAAGAAAGAACAATGTTTCCTACCTTTATGATATGAAACAGTTATGTAACTTGGGGCAAGGTACCCATTGAAGTTAGGCTCATGCCCTCCCACAGAAGCTGGGAGACATGGGGACTATTATCCTTGACATTTATATTTCAAAGAAATGGCTCCCAGGTATTTGAGAAAGACATTCCTGTTCATAAATTGACAAAAGGCCTATCTAATTTTTCCAAAGAACCTTTATGCATTTAAAAGAGAGGAGAAAATACTTAAAACTGTAAGTTTTCTAAAGTAAATGGTCTAAATAAGAGGGGAGAGGTAGGTATCTCTTCCCTTATTTTCAGTAAGGAAAATTATGCCTCTTATTTTTATCTGCCCTTACAATTGTTATAAGAATATATATAAATGTAAAAACATTTTGTAAACTCTTAAATGTTTTTACAAACTGAAAGTATTCTTTTAACCGGAGTGGATATCTTGGTTCCTTGAATTAGAGGTATTTTGAAGGCAGATAGGTGAGGGGGACACTGCTACAGTCTAAAACATCATGAGCAGAGGTGGGAAAGTAGGAAGAAGCAATCCTCTTCTTGTCATGGTAGTGCACTTTGCATAATTAAAATAAATGTTATGATAAGATTGTACTGAGTATGTTGGAATTTGTGTGTCACTAGAACAACATAGCATTGTTTCTGATAGTCAGAAGGCAAGAGAAAGCAATTGAAATTTTCCTACAAAAGAATGACATGGCATCATAACATGCAGGGCATTCAATCTATTAGCATTTGGGTGAGTTAAAATATGGATAGACTGGAAGTTGAGGGCCCAGGTATTGACATCTAATAGACCTGGTTTTCAGCCAAGCTTCAATACTTAATAGCAGGACAAACTTGGACACGTCTTTAAAACTCCCTACAGCTAATTTTTCTCCTTAGCTATAATGCTGGGATCATAGTACCCACTCAGTAGAATCACTGTAAGATTTTAAAATATTTACTCAGTAAATGTCAATAAATGGTGACTGCCACTACCACCACCTTCACTATTATTAAAAACAATCAGTGAGTTGAGAAGGTTTTGGAATAATTGAATGATCTACGAAGGCTGTTGAGAATCTAGTTTGGTTTCTAGTTTTTTAATTTGTATAAAAAAGGTAGCAAATACTGCAGATATGTCAAAAGTTAAATCAACAGAGCATGGACAGCAATTTGGTAAAATAGACAATATTAAGCTTTTGTCACCTGTGAGGAGTGATTGCTTTAATGGGCCCAATTCTTTACCTCCTTGCCATAGGATTTGGAGCTCCTCCTGTCAAGAAGCAGAGGATATTTTCTCTATATATTGCTGTGGCCAAGAAGGTGTTAATAGAAATGAGCTAACAGAGGCTTATAAGAGCAACGGCACATTTCCACTATTCCTCTTACACCTTGGCTATTGCCATGAGAAGGACATGTCTGGTGCAGCCTGAGGCAGTTTAAGAGACATGCTGGAGCCATAATGCTCCAGCAACCTCAGCTGACAGGCAGGCAACCTGAAGACCTGTGAGAAAACCCAGCCAAGATCAGGAGAGCTAATTCTGGATGCATAAGCTATCAACTTTCTGTGGTATATTATGAAGATTTGTGGTTGTTTGTTACTCAACAGTAGCTGACTGACACATCATTAGACAGATATAACATCAAGTTCTGATCAGGAAAAAAAACTAAAAAAGCAATGGCTCCTCCCAATATTGTTGTAAGGATTAAAACACACAGGTATGCAAAGTGCCTGGCATTAATGAGGCCTTTAGGAAGGGCTGGTTTCTGAGACTGAAAGTCAGCTTCCAATGAAAGCCAATAAACTTTCCAGGATGCAATATATTTTTAAGTTTGTGATTACTACTTATTAGACCTAACAGAGAAAGAAAATGAAAATGCTAATTAGAGCTCTTAATGCTAGATTTCTGTATGCTTAAAATTCCAAAGTAGACTTCCTTTATAAATTTTGATATATTGCTTCTAAAAGGCCCATTTTATATGACAGACATCAATATAAGTTTCTCTTTAAACAATGAACTACTCAAGATAAGACTTTATCTCCTCCCCCCCCCCCCCCCTTAATACAATGGCCTTATTTTCTGTTTACATAATGTACTCAAGCAGCCAATGGCTGGTTAAATAGCTCATTCTGCCTCTTGCCTTCCAGGCTTTTGCGTGAGCAAACATCCAGCACAAAATCTGCCTGCCACGGAACATTACACAGGTATTCTCCTGTTTAAACTTTGTGATCTCAATTTCCTGGAGTTATCCAATAGAAAACAGATGCAAATTAAGAGCTCAATTCACAAAAATAATAGGTAGCATTTATACTGGCTTCCTATGGAGATGGCTCAAGAAAAAGTGTGGAAGACACAGCTAGCATTTCCAAATGAAATGTGTGCTCCTACAATTTCATAAATATCTTCCTTGTTCTGTTGCAAATTTGACCTTTCTGTGCTGAATGCAAAGGTAAGCACAGGCACAAACAGGTGGAATCGTAACAGAAAGCTGCCTCTCTTTAGAACATGCTTAGGCAGGTTTTACTGTTTCTGTTTTAGACATACTGAAGCAGAGGAACAGATTTATGCAATTTGACTTATGACTGCTGACTAGTGGTTTAAAGGCCCAGGAACTGACTAGTTTCTGGCCCTCTCTCAACATTACTAGCAAAAGATCTCTAGCAATAAAAGAAAGTAATTAAGAGGTTCTTTGTTTCTTGTTTGTGTGTAGTATGAGTGTGTTTATTTTGTTTTCTCTTTGTTCATTTGCCTTGTTTTTGCTTTATGAGTTGGGGGAGGACCTAAAAAAGATAAATGGCTGTTCTATATGCTGATACATTTATGGCAATTCCTAAAAGAACTGAGATCATGTTTCACCTACATGAATTAGGGGAAGTCTTTACATAGACTTTGGTTTCCTCTAGAAGGTTTGTAATTTTTGGTGGCAATAAGACAAAGGGAAGTAGAAAAGTGAACCCAAAATGTTGCTCGTGTTTACAGAAATGGAAAATCAGCTTGAAGATTGGGCATAGCATCAGCTTCTCCACCGGACCGAACTCTGTTTTAAATAATCATTTTGTCTGAACAGTTTGTAGAATCATGTCAAATTTATTTAGAATTTTTACTAAGGAAATCTATAATACATATTTAACATAACCAGACACTCAATATATACTTACTGAAATGAAGTGAAGCTAGTCTAAGCATATACTAAGGCAAAGAATTGGTCACTCGCATGGTAGACCAACATGTAGATAAATGGTTGGGTTGGAAATATCCGGGTATTTGGGATGTAATAGGTAGAATAGCTGCTGATAGTTCATCTTTCTTGTGATTGTTCTGGAAACATAAAATCATTCATAAAGAGATCTCGACTACAAGGAAGGTGTCTACTTCCATCCCAGCTCTTACATCTCAGTTGTCTGTTGGCAGCTGATGCCAAAATAGACTCATTTGTAAATGCAAGAAGCAGACATCGAACCTGTTCTGACAAATTGCCCGAGACCGTTCTCCATTTATATTTAATCCTCCGTCCCTGCTCTCATTTCCACAGCTCTCATATTCCAGGCTGAGAATTTTGCTGTTGCTCAGAACAGGCCTGTGCTCAATTGTCCATGTAAATTATGAGATTATCTGTGGTAAATTTTTGTGGCTGCTATAGTTAGATGGTGATGAGCATTTGTTAGCTTCTCCCTGACAATATCAATATCCAGGATCAGGTTTTAATAAAAACAAGTCATAGCAAATTCAGCCACATGTGGAGATATTTCTTAGAAATGATATTTATTTTAAAAGCTGTAGTAAAAACAGCTCAACTGCCTATTCTGCACCTTCAAAGATGTATCAGTTGTGTTTAGGTGCTCTGAACATAACATACCATCTCTAGGTTCACTGGAGATGATGCAAAAAATAGAAGAAGTATTAATTAATCTTACAATTATCATCAGGCACACAGGCTCCTCTGATGTCATAGTTAGATGCATGACCATTCCAGAATGTAGCCCCCAATATTATCTTGAAGATTCAGAGTTGGAGGTCTCACTAAACTTCCTGTTTATAGTTAGGATAATGCATATCTCCAAAATATAAGCAATGCAGAGATCTTGACTACTAATAATTCGTTACCATTAGAAACCCATTTTGAATATTTTTTAAGTTAATTAGCAAAGACTCTGGTATTGACTGGAGCCAATACCTCCACCCAATACCAGAGCAGGGATTTTCTGCTCAGAATTCCTATGAACTCCGAATTCCTGAAAGAAAAGCCTTTAGATTATTAATCCAAACATGCACACACATGTGCATTCACAAACATGAGTGCACACACACACGTGTGCACACATACACACTTATACCAGATTGCCTGAAAATTTATAAAGTAAGTCACATACATGTAACAGTTGTCAAAACCTTCTTTTGGCCCTCTCAGTTTTTTTCATCTTTACAAAGTTTTGAGCCTTCCTGTTTTGGATATTGAATTTTGAGGCTCTATTTAGGACCTGTTCTGTTTTACAGTTATATTTCAGCACCTATACACCCCTCCCTCTACCTTCACCAAAGCATCTCTAGCCACATAAAACCCTATAGGCTATGCCAGCCCTCAGTCCTCTAGTGGGGGGGGGTTAATAAAGAGAATAATGGTCTTAATTACTTCCAGAATATCGAAGAGTAATATATATGTGATTAGTCACAAAAAGAAATGAAAAAAAAAAAAATCCTCTGGTAGAATACAGTAGAAAGAACATGGATAGGTTTGGGCCTCGGTTCTCTTTGTTTTTGAAATCTGACTTCATTTATGCCTGTATGGTCTTGTGCACATTGCTTAACCTCTCTGAATCTAAGTTTCCTCATCTGTAAAATGGGATGATTTTTACTTACTAAATATTCTACCATATACTATAGTGTGGTGCCTGGAATATCCCACCTCAATAAATGGTATTAGTGGCAGGGCTAGTAAATTATCTTTGCCATTGTCGATATTATTTATCCTACATACTGGATGTGAAATTGTAAGAAATCATTGAGACTCATAAAATGAAAAAGGCCTTTAGGGAGTCAAGGGAGGAATTGCTGTGTAAATTAGTTTTCTATAGACAGCAGCAGATTCTACTTGTAATAATGTAACATAAATCAGAGCATCTATGTACACAGCTTATTTATCATCTATTGGTCTTTAAAAGTATACTTGTATGCCATGATTGTCTTCAGTAGTGCTTTCTTCATTCATGAAAGGCAACAAATACAGATTTATATGTGCACATAGAGTATACTATGTTTTACATATGTGCCTACCTCAAAAGAGGGAAATGCCAGCAGGGTCATAGTAGGAATCTGGATTATAATCCTAAAACTGTGGCAGGATAGTAAAGAAGCTAGGAAAATTCCTGGACAAGTAGAGTAGAGAAACTGAGACATGAAAATTAAAAAACACCAAACAGGTTGGACAGCTTGCAGTCAGCTTACGAATTACAAGATCTTATTTTCCCCAACCAAGGACACTTGAGAGCAAATGGTTTATACCTCTCTTCTCTAACCAAAGAATACATGGCTTAAATGACCCTGGCCTAGGAAAATAGAGAACAAAGACCCAATTAATGTCATTTGTGCCAGCTAAACCCAATGAGAAATAAAGTTTGGGAGACAAACAACAAAACCCAAAAAACATTTGGATGGCATCACTTGGGGGATGTTAGGCAGGAAAGATAACCTCTAGGGCAGGAAAGGGGGGAAGGTGGAAAGAAGAGGAGTTTATCTCACTCACTAAACAAAGAAGTCAGCCATTTTAGGACTTGCCAAACAAGATGACCAAATGTATGTACAAATCTTCTGAGACAACCACAACAATGCAGAGGGGGACTTTGAAACCTAGTCTGCTACTCAAAATACCCAGCAGGAGAGCTTTGCAGCCTATGGGTGGGGAAAGTATAAAATCTTAAACCCCCACCAGGCAGTGTGCTCAGACTAGCTGAGTTGCCTGCTTGTGCTTTATGCCAAGTATAGGTTCAATAAATTTGCTTGCTTTGCTTCAGCACTGCTGTATATCACTCGTCTGAAAACTTTCTTGTGATATTAACAAGAGCCAGGGAGGGGGAAGTCCCCTCTTCCACTTGGGGCTGTTGGGTAACAAAAGGAAACGATTCATTATTTTCACAGTAAGCACCTAGTACAGTGGTTAAGAGCTTTCAGCTGTGTATCGGACAAATTTGGGTTGTAACCCTGGCTCTACTACTTACCAGTCATGAAACTTCAGTTGTAACATTGACAAAATTGGAAGAAGAAAAGAAGTGAGGGTAAACTGAAGTAATGTATATATCACAGTATCTGGAACTTAGTAAATGCTAATTATACCCATTTGATAGCCAAGGAGAAAAACAAAAATCTCTCAGATGTTCCACTGATAATATATATTCTGGCCAGTTTGCCCTGTGCTCTTAGCCCACACAGCCAGTGGCCAGACTATAGGACCCGTGATTTTCTCCAATAACCAAGCCTTGATGTTTGCCCCTGACATTAGAGACATACTTCGTCTCAATTATATTTCCCAAGATTTCACATTTTTTGGAAATAGCACATTTGTGAAGAAAACAGGAGTAGAAAGTAGTTGAATATATATATTTTAAATCATTGCTACAAGGCATATTTGGTTTCATCAAAAAATATCTAAATATTTTTGATCATCAGGAAAATGTTAAAATGTGGATACAAATTCATCAGGCACAATGCAGAAGGTGTGCAGTCAATCTTAGAGAGCTGTGCAGGAGCGGCACAATGCCAGGGTCTAAAGATGATCACAGCGGGACTGAGCTAAGGACCATCTGACCCTGCTGGAACACACCCTCCCCTTCGGAGTCTCATGTCACCATGAACACAGAGCTTAATTTCTCTTCTCAGGCAGTTCCTGTCAGACCTCGGTTGCCTGCTCAGACCCTGTGGATGGAATTCAGTGTCAATGGGGCACTGAGCTCCCGCCAAATCAAAGGCCTGTAGTGCATAATGCCTTACAGCTCCTAATGCTGGAAGCTTCTCACTTTCTGCAGTCCTTGTACAATGTAGGTGTTCAATAGGTATATATTACACACTCAAGAAACTATGGAAGTCACTTATAAAAATAAATATAATAATAAAAGCAAACTTGTTTGCTTTCCCATGTATGTTCTAGTCACTGGGCTAAACACTCTTATAGTCTCCACAATTACCATATGAAATTGGTAGTTATCTCATTTTTAAAGCTGAAAACACTAAGACTTAAGTTAAATATCTGCTCAAAGTTGCACAGTTCATTGAGATTTTTCATTTAAGCTATCTGACTCCAGAAAGTAGATTTTTAACCACCAAGCTATAGCACCTTTTTTTCACAAGTCTTCCTAGCCATTAAATAAAAGCCTATAAACACTAAAAAATCCTTCAAACAGCTGCTATTCAAGCCTTGAACAAAAAGTAAGCTGCTCCACACATTACGTCCTAGGCATGTCCTTAGCCCAAGAGTTAAGACATTCCTGGACCACCTTGAAAATGGATGGAAGGCCCTTCACAGTCTTACTCCCAATGTACATTCTTGCCCCATCTCTTCGCTAGCCCCACACACGTTTGCTCCTGTCTAAGCTTTAATTTCACAAACTGAGCCTGCTTTCACCCTGGCATGACTCTGAACAGTCTTCCCACTGGCCAGACACTCTCCACCCTTTTTCTCTCATCAGTGGCCAGGTGTTTTGGCCAGCTTACCCTGTGCCTTTAGCCCCATAACCAATGACCGGACTATAGGACCAGTGATTTTCTCCAATAACGGAGCCTTGATGTTTGCCCTTGACGTTAGAGACATACTTCCTCTCAATTACATTTCCCGAGGTTTCACATTTTTTGGAAATAGCACATTTGTGAAGGAAACAGGAGTAGAAAGTGGCTGGTGCATGCAAGCCTGTTAAGAGTTCCTGAATTTAAAAGCACTAAACTAAGAGTTTGGCTACTTACATAGATCACAGGGTTTAGCATCAGTGCGTTTTCTAAGCACCCGAGTCCGGGCTGCACAGTCACCGGTATGTATCTGCCATAGTCAATATCAAAGAGCCTGCGGCCAGAACCTGCAGGAATGAAAACAGCTGAAGCTTATCCACATTTCCTGTGCGATTCATTGTTCGTCTTGCGTGCCTGTCACCTTGGAAGCTGCGAAGCACCTTATGACCAATGGTCACTTTGAACAAACAGAAAGTATCTAAGAGAAGGAGGCCAAGAAATGACAGACTAATAGCTTATCCCGGAAGCCAGGTCCCCACTGTGTGTATATGTTGGAACATTTACAATTAAGCATGACTTCAGCATTTCATGGGGAAAGATGGGTAACAAAAGCATTATGCATAAGTATCTTTTAATGTGAGCTTTTAAATTTTAATGATTTACTTATCTTCTAGAAAAATCTCCTGAAAGGGATACTTAATAATATACGTTGTTTTAGCATTTTTGAAATGCTTTTATCTCTTTTTTTAATTCTCCCCACACCTGGTGGCTGACAGGACAGCGCTTATAACCCTTACTTCACAAGTGAAAGAAAAACAGGACAGGGAAGTTGAGAGCTTTGGAACACTGAACCTTTAAAACTCTTCATCTTCTACTTTTTCTAACATTTCTGTGCTCTCTTATATATCACTGGACATCAGAACTTGACCCTCAAAAATCTGGTCTTCATAAGGAAAAAAATAAGCCACTTGACAACGAGTCTTACATTGTGGAAAATCAGTCTTCCTTAGAAGATTGTTTTGCCAATCCTTCTCTCTGCTTCTTTTGTTCACAATTGCCATCTCCTTCTTTATAAAAGATACAAGGCTTCAGAGGCCAGGGAGTGTAAAGTGTGAGAACACTCCCACTGGGTCTTGGCCTGCTTCCAGCCCCAGGAAGGATATCATTTTCAGTGTTGTGCTTCCAATTTCCCTGGGAAGGTCTCACCTCTTTTCCTACTCCCCAGTTCTCCCTAATCTTGCAAGTTCCTGCCTGAATTGCCTCTGCTTGTCTCTGCCTTTTCAAAAACACCTTATCTCAGATATACCATTACAAGCTCCTCATCTTTTCTACTTTTGTCATTGATACCAACCCCTGCTGTCAGGGTTGATTATCTAGATTGTAATCTTTCTTATACATACGCCTCTGCTCTCTGAATGAGAGAACGTTTGGATGCTGGCCTTGAAGGATGTTTTATTATGATCCTTATTTGTCATGCTTGCTTCCTTTAAGGACCACGGAGGCTGCAGGTTGATGTTTACTCTAAATGCTCTAATCCCAACAGGATTTGCATAATAGAATGCATTTCACTGTCATCACCTTAGACTAAATCCACGTTATACTATGACAATTGTCTCCTTACTGGCCTCCCAGCCTCTTTTTAAAGAATGTTTCTCAATATTGGCAAACAGAATTATCTTTTTGAAATACAAATCTTCTCATGCTGTTCTCCAGTTTAAAACCTTTCAGTCTCCCAATAGCCTTCAGGATTAGAGTCTACATACTATAGAATTATCTCTCAAACCTTCCACCACATGGTCCCTATTTATCTCTTCAGTCTAATGCCTCTCCTTCCTTTCATCCATATTTCTTGCAATTACCTAAACATGCTGTGTTCTCTATTGATTCTAGGGGTTTGCACACATCATCTTACTGTTTGCAATGCCTTTATTTTTCCTCCTGGCCACTGTTCCTTTATTCTGTAGGATTTACCAGGCAGCTCCTCCTTGACCACACAAACTCTATGAGCCTGGGAAAATCCCTCGCCTGGGCTCCAACAACACTTAATTACCTGGTGATTTCCTTGCAGGTTGAGGGCAGAGACTCTATATTATTTATGTCTGTGCTCAGTGCCTGGTATAAAGTGAGCACTCAGCAGTGATTATTAAATGAATTACTGAGTCCTACACTCAGTAATGAGCAAGCACAGTGCCATTTCTGTAATTCCATGTGATCCGAGATTGGGTTTTTGGTCCATTAGTGTTCAGGCAAGATACCACCAAACTGGGAGTCAGAAGGTCCAGTTTCTGTTACTGACTCTTCAAGCTACTGTCTGAGCTTCTATTTAATTCACATATTTAAAATCATATATATTTATTGAATCTCTCCTCAAGGCTAACAGTTGTAGGTGTTGAGGATGCAGTGGTGTATGGAACGGGCAGAGTCCCTTGCTCAGTGAATTTACATTGCATTTCAGGAGACAATGAGCAAATGGATAGACATAGAGTGTCTATCAAGTTATTGTAAGAGTTGTTAAAAATGAAACAGGATAAAGATAAAGAAGTAAGGAGATGCAATTTTAAATAGAAGAGTCAAGGGAGTCATGTTCGATAAGGTGATACTTGAGCAGAGACCTTAAAGAAGCAAAGAAGTAAGTGTGTGCATTTGGGGAAAAAGAACATTCCAGGCAAAGGGAACTACAAAGTTACAGAGACCAAAACAAGATCACACTTGGCATGTTCCAGAAACACTAAAGCTGCCATTGCAGTCTGAGCACAATGAAGGGGGAGCAGCAGTGAAAGACCAGGTCAGGGAGTTGGCAGGACCAAGTCATGCAGGGCCCGAAATTCATGATG
This sequence comes from Miniopterus natalensis, assembly GCF_054644295.1. Classification (NCBI taxonomy): domain Eukaryota; kingdom Metazoa; phylum Chordata; class Mammalia; order Chiroptera; family Miniopteridae; genus Miniopterus; species Miniopterus natalensis. The sequence continues at coordinate 42,450,562 of NC_142089.1, forward strand.
AGGTGTGCCCTTTTTACTGAGTTAGAAAATTTGAGCAGACCTGAGGCGCGATCTGATTGCTCCTTTAAAGCATCACCCTGACTGCTATGGAGTAGATACAGGGGGACAAGTGTAGAAGCAGGAATCAGTTAGGAATCCCTGCTGATGACTTGGGCTAGGGTGACAGCAGGGAAAGCAGTGAGAAATAGTTAAGTTCTAGATATATCTTGAAGGTAGATTTCATAGCATGGAAATTTTGCTGGTGAATTGGATGTGAAGATGTATAAGAAATGTAACCATAAGTGAGGACTCTTAAATTTCTAGCCCCATTCATTAAGATGAGAAGATGTGAGAAGAGCAGATGTGGATTGGGTAGAGAATCAAAGGATCAAAGTTAGATGTAAAACTGTAAAGGTATAGATATAAATATGGATATAAAAACATAGATGGTGTAGGTGTAGATGTAGATGTAGATATATTCAAGTGGAAATCTTGAGTTCATAGTAAGATAAATGAATCCAGAGAGTAGGTAAACTCTGAGTTTGGGATTAAAATCTGAGAATCACTTACATATGAATAGATTTACAGCCATAGGGTTGGAAGTTGCCACCAAGGGAGTGAATGGGGGCAGAGAAGAAGAGGGGCTTGAGCACAGGTGTGAGGCCAGAGAGAAACCACCTGAGGAAACTGAGAAGGAGGGGCCCATGAATTAAGTGTAAAACTAAGAGAATGCTTTGCTTGGAAATCAAGTAAAGATGTAGTTTTTTTTAAAAAAGAGTGTTTCAAAAGCTGCTAATAGGTTAAATACAATGAGGACTGTGATTTTACCCTAAAATCCAGTAATGTACAGGTTACTGATAACCCTGACCAAGGCAGGTTGGGGGAGTAGTGGGAACAAACCCAGTGGAAATGAATTTATGAATGATTAAACACTAAGTAAAAACAGGGACTATAGACAATTCATAAACTAAAGCTGTTGGGTGTTGGGCTAAGTAACATTTAACTAAATTATGTTTTCATTTCTAATTCTATGATCTAAAAAATAATATTCATGTCATATACCTCAGTGCTTACTTGAGTTGCCAATTCAGAACATTTGAGTTCAACCCGATATCCTGAGCATTTAATTACCTCCAATGCACTTTATTTTTCCTTTGAGAACTCAGAGGCACTTTAGCTTTTTCAGAGCCTCAGGGCCACTTTGAGCTGTACCAGTTATCACTGTGCTGCAGAGCAGCTTAAGTGTCAATCAATAGAATTCTGGGTAACAGAGAACTTCTTGCATTTATAGTCACCTTGTCTTTTACTTCATCCTTTCAGTATACATCTGTATATCCATCCATCCACTCTTCACTTATTCATCAAGGATTGGAGATAATCAAGATCTCAGAATGTTCTCTCTTCTTTATCTGGGGACACAGATAAGGAATATCTTCCTATCCATGGGACCATCTCCCAGTGCAAATTGCACTGAGCAGGTCTAGAGCTATAAAAAGAAGGGGAAATATGAAGAGAAGCCAAGGCATTATAGCCAGAAAACTATTTTAATCACAACCTCAGAACGAACCTTGGTTTGAAACTATAAATATTGTGCTAAGCATCAGATCCAAAAGAGTGGAGAAAGTTAGGTGTGGTGTGCAGCCCGAGACAGGAAAAGCAGTTTAGGGTGAAGTCCTTGTGAGAAGTGCTAGAAGTCCACTTATATCTTATGAAGATTTGTGTAACAGGGGCAAGACTGGTAGTCAAAGGTAATATGCATAAATAAAACCTGAATAAAACATAAAGTAATAGAGATCTTGAAGTGTTCAGTTTTTCATTCTTTTATTTCCTCTTTTCCTATTCTTCTTCCTTCTCTGAGTCAATTATTTTTTTCTTATATAGTGCAAAGAAAAACATGGATGCAAACCATGATGCTGAACTTCAGAATAAAACATTTCTTTTTCAAAGCATACAATTAAGCTTTAATATAAATTAAGTCATCCTTCTTAATTAACCTTCATTTCTTAAGTTCTACATCTATATTTTTTCCAGAAGAAAAATATATTTTCCAGAAGTAACATTCTTGACATTTTCTCAACGGGCAGGAAACATTGCATTATATGATATTTTAAGTTCAGCTTTCAACAGAGCCACATGGATAAGCACAATAAATATAAGATAGATGGAAAATGAGAAAAATGGTAAAAAAAAAAAAAAATTGTTTTTACTCTTTGCTACTTCAGCAGAACAAGAGAAATGATGATTTGGGTTTATGTGTAGGGGTTCCGAATCAAAGCCAATGACACAGAATGAAGCCAAGCTATCAGATGAAGAATTACATGGCCACTACAGGAATAAACTTTCCCTGTCAGAGAAAGAAGATCCTGATACTCACACCTGCCTCTTTATCAGATACTTAGAGCAGTGGAGCAGATATGCCTACAGATATAAAGTAGATACACATGAGGGGGGAGCACAGGGCAAGATAGCTTCAAGTTCTTGAGGAACATAAGTTGCTGCAAAAAATGGAATGGAGAAGGCTCATTATGTGGGGTGCTCCTTGTAGGATGTGGATCTTCCTGAGGGAGTTCGCTGACAGAGATGTAAGGACTCTTACTGGCTCAGGCACATCCAGAGTCTTGAAATTGATTTCTCATTTAGAAATGGGTTAAGTTTTTCTCTAACCTTAAAAAAGAAGTTTCAGTAGTTATGACAGAATGAGAGAAAAAAAGAAGGGTTTGTTCAACCGCAAGATCTCTTACTTAAACATTTAGGTTAAATTGACCAATTCCTTATACCTCTTTTTTTCCCTTAATAAACAAAAAATAAGATGCTACTATAACACTATCAATACTGAATTTCACTTATTTATTTATACAAGAGACTTTCTTTACTAAACTGTATACAACTTGGGATTGAAGGCTGTGTTTTAGTCAGCCTCAGTGCCTGGCATACAGTAGGACAGTAGGCACTCAGTACCTGTTTTCTGAGAAACTAAATAAATGATCTTTTTATCATTAAAATCTTTTAGTGCCCTTTGTCAACAAAATCTGAACTCATTTTAAAGGTATACCAGTCTCTTCCTCCTAAGTCCTTGCTAATGTAGTCTTTTGCTGTGTCCATACATTTTTTCATGATCTCACAATACTAAAATATAAGCAATTCTCTCGATGGATGCTAGGGTTTCAGGTTTCAAGGCCTTGACTCATCCAAGTTCACAGTTGAACTATTTCAGGGTCTAGCCAATCATGCCATCCCTGCATTAAGGGCAAGATAAGAAAGGGCTTTTGGTAGCTCTTTGTTACCCATGGATCTAAAGAGAGTGGGTGTGCTGAAATGTAGGCCAACCTTTAAAGTGAAATCTAAAATGTTCCCGGCCCATTTTGTATACCCCAGGCTTGCCAATTCTGTCCCTCTCCAGCTGAAGTTCGCAAAAGCTTCCCTGCTCATCACTCTTACATACTCCTAGGTGCTCAGATCTTTTTTGTGGAATCTTGGGTTAAAGAGCACCCACTTTTACCACCTTATCTTTTTAAATTGAATTTATTGGGCTTAAAATGGTTAATAAAATTATATAGGTTTAAGGTGTACAGTTCAATAATACACCACCTGTATACTGTTTTGTGTGTTCACCATCTCAAGTCATACCTCTTTTCATCACCATTTATCTCCCTTTTACCCTCTCCCGCCTCCCCTCACCCCCATTTCCCAAATGTCTACATGCTCAGAAATGAGAAGCAGTACTTTCCAAGAGAAAACACTGGGAGTGAGTTTCTGCAGATTCCTTACACTTAGTGAGTTCGCTTGACATTCCCTACTCTACGTGGGCTGAGGCTGGCACACAGCTATGCCAGCATTTCCTCTGCTGCTAGCATGTAATTAAATGCTTTGTGAAGCATCTGGGGACATACAGTTATGTGAAAAAAACATCACGAAAACAAAGGTTGATTTTGTTCTTCAAGGCATCTTGTTTTTTACATTCATTCCCTTTTTCTCTCTTCAGGTATCTTTTGGTCCCCAGAAAGACTGAGCTGGATATGCAGATAGGAAGATTTTGTGTTTCAAATGGGGAGATCTCTAATAAATAATTTTGAAATATCAGCTGCAAAGGACATACCTTTAATTTTACAAGTGGAGCAATAGCTATTCCTTCTGCCTCTCATTTCTATTCTCTAGTATTATCTGGTAAATCAGTAATAGGCCGAGATTCCATGTCAACCTAATTTCTAGCCAACTCTGCCTTTCTCATCTCCTCTCTGCCTACTTCTCTCCCAACTATCGCAAAGCCAGAGGTTATATAAGAAGCTCTGTCTCTGTCATGTGATTGGGTTTGGATTGGATTGTGCAGCCTATCGGCCAGATGTCTGTTGTGCCATGGATAATCTCTTGTCCAAGTAGCTTCTGAGACACAGTACCAGTGTTTTCTGTTTCCCAACCCCTACACCATGTTTTTTCTTTTAATCCTCACCAGAGAATACTTTTTCCATTGCTTTTCAGAGAGAGTGGAAGGGGTGGGGAGAGAGAGAGAAAAATAAATAGAAACATCAATGTGAGAGAGACACATCCATTGGTTGCCTCCCGCATTTGCCCTGACTGGGGCCCGGGGATTGAGCCTGCAACCGAGGCATGTGCCCTTGGCCAGAGTCACACCAGAGACCCTTCAGCCTGTGGGCCAACACTCTAACCACTGAGCCAAACTTGCTAGGGCCCCTCCACCATGCTGACACTTTTATTTCCAGAAAACATATGAGGCCCCTTGGCTTCTTTGCCTATTCCATTTGACTTATAACCTAAACTGCGCTGAAAGCTGCCTCTTATCAGCTGACTGTTCTCCTCTCATTTGTGTCCCTTCGATTTCCTGTCTAAGACTGAGATTCATGGCGTCACCCTGAGACACCACGTGCTGGGTGATATAAGCTGCCCGCCCCCTGCCCTTCCTCCTAGGCCTCGCTGCGCCTCACGGGCCAGGCCTGACATAGAGTTGTGGCTCGGACCAAAGCGTGCCAAGGCTCACGCACTGGCCAGGCTGCCTCACAGAGCCAGGCCTTATCTCCTTTAACTCCATTCTTTCCTCTCTTCACTGCTTTCGTTGCCATGGGCTAAGTGTGCCGTATAGTGACTACTCCAGTTGTGAGAGGTCCCAACTTAGAATAGTCATCTACCTTTTTTCATGAGAAATCTTTTACATGTCATTTTTATTTCTGATAAAACACTAGCTGAATGATCTTTAAATTTGTAGACTTGGGCATATTTATAACTGTGCTTAACATTTTTTGATTGTATTCATTATTTATTACCTCATTGCTTGTTTCATTGAAAAGAGCACTTCAGGTAGACTCACACATACACACTCCCACACACACTTAAAGCATAGGGTAAATATATATTTATTTATATATACAACATATATAATATATTTATGTATATATATATATATGAATCTTTATTTTTCAAAAACCATAGAGGCAGAACAGAATTAATATTAATATTTCAGCCTCGAGTATACAGCAATGTTCTTTCATAAAATTAATTTTAAGCATTTCCTCTCACTTAAAGAACTATAGTATCTAGAGCCTGACTACATCACAATATATATGAACTATCACTGCAGCCAACAGTGTTCTAGTAATTCATAGAAAAAGAATCAAAGAGAACAGACTCATCTTCACCATCAGAGGCACAGACAAAAACCCCGTAATAATGCTTAATTATGCTCTTTGCATCATCTCACCAGATTTCGCAATAATGATGATGATCCCAACACACTATTTCATCTAGAAATAGTATTCTACTGTCCTACTGCCTAGGAGGCGCAACAGATACTGTCTTATATAGGAGAGCAAAGATTTGTCTTCCATTTGCCAGTAATCATATGCCTAGTACATTATGAAAACTCAGGTTGGGAATTTTCAAAGGTCACCTTAGGTTTCAGTTGTTATGCTGGATAGTACGTTATGTGCCACTGGATTTGGCGAAGGGATGACATTGTTTTATAAACATACCTCAGGTGCACTTAACGAGGGCAAATGTTCCAAGTCACTATTTAATAACATGCTCCCTAGTAAAATGACTATAGTTTTTAAATACATTATGTACTGTACATAATTGTATGTGCTATACTTTTATACAACTGGCAGCATAGTAGGCTTGTTATTATACCACAAACACGTGAGTCATGTGTTGTGCCAAGAAGCCACTAAGCAATAGGAACTTTTAGCTCCATGATATTCCTAAGGGACTTACTGTCATATATATGGTCTGTTGTTGACCAAAACATCATTATTTGGCACATGACTATAGTAAAAATAAAATCTTTCAAATCAATAAAATAAAAGATGTTTCAATAAACCAATGGAGAAGAAACGGAGTTATTAACGACACATTCAAGATACTAGTTCATTGAGATAGGGTGGGAAAGCAAGGAGTGCTATTTCTTAAGCTAGGAGGAGATACTTAGGTATTCGTTTTTTCATTATTCCCGCTTTATACGCTCTTTTGTAAAGAATATGTTTCTTGGTACATTTTTTAAAAATAGAGGTTGTAATAAGTACCTACTTCATAAGGCTACTATGAGGATAAGTGAGTACTTTAGAACAGTGCTTGGAATATAGTAAGTACTTAATATGTGTTTGTTAGTATTATCTTAAACATTAGAAGCATTATAGGTGCTTAATATAAAGTAACTATTATTTTTAAGCTATTGTCTCATGAAGGAATATGTGACTAGAGAGAGAGTTGTCTTCAGGGAGAGTAGAATAGAAGAAATTATCCAAGGGAAGCTCTGAATCTCTGCTTGGCAGGACTGTCCTTACGAGTGGAGGTGGTTCGTCACCGTGTTGTAGGTCTGTTATACCAGACTTTATGGCACCCTTGTCATATCAAGTTCACATAATAACCCTACAGTCTCATCCACCTGTTCTCAGAGAAATAGAATGTGCAAGTCAAACAGTATGTATATCTGCTCCTTTGGCTAGTTTTACTGCCTTTTATCTATTAATAGAGGAACATCCTTTTTTACATCTCAGTATCTTGTGAGGTCAGTTAGTGGAAATTTATCTTTCTCAATCCAGAGAGCATCAATAAAATTGTGTTAATAAACCAATGAAACAGAAGACTGGTTCCTGGGTCATGATCCAGCCTCACCGGTAAAGCCTAGCCTAAACAACCCAGCAGACCCCTCTCTGGTCAGTCCCTATGAAAGACTGAAAAAAGTGGAAAATGTGGTGATAAGAGACTGTGTTTAGGGTTCTTGACAATGATACTGAATAGCAAAAGTAGGATGTGATCACTAAGATAATTGATAGGGTTTGTATAAATAGATATTATAGTAAAGTGACAGACACTGTGTTTTCTGACCATACTATGACAGTAGATGAAATGAATTTTTCAAAAGCTAGAAAAATTGACATAGATAAATAGAAGGAGGTCAAATTCTCATTAGAGCAGATGAATTGTTCTTAATGGTAAGCAGGTTGATAAATAGGAAAGAAGGTTCTCTCTCTTCTTGATTTATCCACTAGTGGTGTTATAGAAAACAATTATCCTGACCCTTGTTAAAATGGAAAAGCAGACTTTTGGCAGGACTGTCTCAATAGGTACAGGGACTACTGCAATGGGGTTTTGCAGTATGGGAGAAAAATTGGGCTCAACTCCAAACACAAAAAGGAAAGATGGAGTTTACAGCCAAGGAGCAGAGGGTAGAGGTCCATGGATGGAAAATTACTAAAAGGAAACATCAGAGGTAAAGGGGGTGGAATTTTGGCTAAACTGACTGTACAGGATTCTTGCTGAATACAGGTCAGTGTGGTCAGATATCATCTGGGGAAATAGTGGCAGATGAGGAATTTGAACAGATATTGAGGGTAGGAGATTCTGACTAAACTAATTTATCAGCATTTTCACTAAAATCGAACTCCTCAAGACATGGTTAAGGAAGGGACCTTGTTGGGCTCAGAGGAGCCTGTGCAGAGTTTTGGTCAAGGAGAGAGTCTTTGTCAGTGGTAACACTTGGTAACAAATAATATAAAGAAAGCACTCAGGAGGAGTAAAGCCTCAAACTCTAAGCCTATAGGTAGAAATTATCAGGGTCCTTGCATAGAATTTTTTAATGTGAAGAAATTGGAGAAAAAGGTATATGCACCACCAAGAGTATAAATAAGACAAGTATTATAACTCCAACTTGATGAAGAAAGAGAGAAAAGAGATAGATGGATAGGTAGACAGTAGGTAGATAAATATTCAGATAGCAGTACAGCCTTTTTAGGTCACACAGGAGAACACAGAACATATTAAAAGAAAAACGATGGATAAGAGAATAGCTCACTTTAGAACTGTTTTAAGAGAAAGATCAGAGAAGGAATCTTTCTTTTCTTTTCTTTCTTTCTTTCTTTCTTTCTTTCTTTCTTTCTTTCTTTCTTTCTTTCTTTCTTTCTTTCTTTCTTTCTCTCTCTCTCTCTCTCCTCTCTCTCTCTCTCCTCTCTCTCTCTTCCTTCCTTTCTTTCTTCCTTCCTTTCTTTCTTCCTTCCTTCCTTCCTTCCTTCCTTCCTTCCTTCCTTCCTTCCTTCCTTCCTTCCTTCCTTCCTTCCTTCCTCCCTCCCTTCCTTCCTTCCTTCCTTCCTTCCTTCCTTCCTTCCTTCCTTTCTCTCTCTCTCTCTCTCTCTCTTTCTTTCTTTCTTTCTTTCTTTCTTTCTTTCTTTCTTTCTTTCTTTCTTTCTTTCTTTCTTTCTTTTTCTTTTTTTTCTTTCTATCTTATAGTCATCCCGCAGAAGCAGAAAGGACCACATTCTAAATTTTAGATGTTAAGACTAACATACACACACACACACAAGTGAAAAGGTTTATTTATTATAATATGACTTTTTTGAAGAATGGGATAGGCTTCCCAAGCTGGTCCAAAAATGATTTGACAAAGCAAGGAAAGAAGATTCGCTTAGGGTTTTCACTGTGGTTGGGGTGGGGCTGGGTCAGGAGTTCCCACGTGAGTAGGATATTGTATGGTTTGAATCTTTCACCAAAGGAGTTTGCCCAGATGTGGGATAGAGAGTTGTGGGCCTTAGATGTGGGCCATAAAAAAGGAGGCAAGATATTTTTCTGACTCTAATAGGAAAATATTGGAGGATTTTGTGCAAGGAAACTACATCACTTGATTTACATGCTTAAAAGCCTGATTCCTTTGCTGCTGTATTGCGAATGGAATGTGGGGAACAAGAACATTAGTCGGGAGGATTATGCAGCAGAGTCATTTTTCCTTGTCAAGTAGCAGTGAAGTTGGTAGAAAGATATTAGATGTGAGGTATATTTTGAGAGTACAAATAACAGCATTTGGTGACAGATTGTGTTTAAAGTGTGAGGAAAAAGAGAAGCATATAAGACGATTCCTAAGGATAAAGCCTGGTCAACTGGGCAAATAGTGCTTCCATTTAATGAGACAGGAAAGACATCTGTGGGAGGCAGCATGCAGAGCTGTGTTTGGACACATTAAATTTCAGATACCAGTGAGACATCTAAGGGGAGGTATTAACTCGGCATTTGGATGTACTAGTGGCAATACACTAGCAAAAGGTTCACACATTTTAAAGTTATTGAGTGAAGACCAATCAAAACCTAAGAAAGATTTGGCAACACATGGAAAAGCTCCAGTATCTCAATGTAATTTATTTCAGCAACATTAATCTACAAGCATCAGAAATTGTTCAAAGGATAAACATCCTTAGGGTGAAGCTGAAATCCTGTTCAGGTCCGCTAGCCAAGAAGTGGGGGGGAACCTTTGTGACGCTGCCCAACCTGATTGAAATCACTGCTGAGCTCTCTAAAGCACCTGAGAATGGCTTCGAGCCAATCTTCGGATGTACTTTTAATGGCACATGGGCTGAAGATGTAATGACCTGCACAATGGAACAAGAGACATTAATCATGATATTTAAACAGAGGTGAGAAAGAGAGACACTTTATAAAGTGGAGGCCACAAGCCACATTTATCATTTACTACATGGTTTTGGGGGTAGGACTTTGTTCGCAGTCTGGAAAAACAAACAAAAAACAAGAAGATAAAACTAAATAGAGAGCCATAAGCTTAAGGTAAAGTCATGTAAAGTGTTAAAGGGGTGATCTAGAAAAAAATTACATTTTGTGTTGATGAGACCAACTACAGTTTTTCTCTTTATGATTAAATTATGCTCTTTAAGGGGAGATGATGGGATATGTAAGGAAATTAGAGTGTCTACATCTTCTAAGCTCTTGGGCATGTAGAGCAATAAATGAACTTGGGAAGGGACATAACATTCAGGCTGCCCTTGAAAACCCGACTGGTAGACTCTCATAGGAGATGCTGCTTACTTTCCTGTGTACATGCCACCTTTCCCATGCTTCCAGAACTGTCTTCCAGGAACACAAATCACATTTTATTTCTCTCATTTCTCAAAAACTTAGTCAAAGTCCTCCATTATCTGATATCAAACTGTTTTACACACCAAGTGTTCTGTTCCCTGTGTGTCATTGTGTATTTTTCTGTTGTCCTTCTTTTATGTTCTGCCTTAATCTTTGGAAAACATTTACCTACAAAATTCTTCTCATCCTTCAAAATTCAGGTTAAATGTCTTCTTTGAGATTTTCTCGCTCATCTAAACACAGTTACTCTTTTCTTTCTCTGTTTCTCCTCATTAACTGACCTTGACTTTATAAGCAAGTGCTACAGTTGTTATATAATTGTTAACGTCTGTTTTCCTAGTTAGACTGTGAGCACCCTGGGGCCAGACATCGTGTTTTATTTCATGTATTGGTATTCCTGCAGCCTTTAGAAGAGTCCTATGATCATTATGTTCAAGATAGGCTTGACAGTATGAATTTCAAAATGTTTTACCAGTGCCTGATACAGAGATGGGATTTAATTAATCTTAGTTCTTGACATTAACGCGTTTAACCCAAAACCATAGAAGCTGAGATACCTTTTTTCTTAATTCCATGTTTTCCTATTATCTACTTATGGATCGAAGTGGACTCCAGAAGGTGGGGGTAAGGCCTGGTCCTAAGACTTTTTCATTTATGTAGCATATTCAAAGGATGAGAAGAACATAGGTGCCTAGGTATGAATCTGTGAATTTTTTAAAGAACTTCTGTTTCTTTTCTTTTGTTCCATAGTCAGGTTGTAAGATTGGAAAATTTTAGATTTGAACACAGGGGTGATTTTCAAGGTGTAGTGCCCCAGATAACCTAACTAATGAGCATTTATGAAGTTCCTGATTTCTCCATGGAAAGATGTTGTGAAAGAACAAATGATTCTTCTTTGTGGCTTCACTTAATTTTACTTCATTTATAGTTGTTTCTTCCAAAAATAACAGGCTTTATACTTATTCTAACTCTCTGAGTTCAGCTCTATTAAAACAAATGGTTCTCCAGGAATAAATTATTTTAATGTGATTTTAGAACCCCATGTCACGTAGAAATGTAATAAAATAAATCTTCAGTAAAATAGAATCTTTCCTTTTTCAAAAAGTAAGTTATCTATCCTTTCATTTTTATTGGCATTTCTGGAATAATTAGCCACTTTGGAACATTTTGAACTGTCCCAAATTTAATATGTCCATCAAGAAACTAGGCGGTAAGTGATCTTTTAAAGACAAACTTGGCAATTCTTCATTTTGTTTCTGTACATCATTGACACTAGAAGCTACAAGTTTGAGGGGCTACAGGTTTGCCCCTCATTGTGAAGGCATTTTTAGCTCCTGGAAAAACTTCTAAGAGAAAGATTATTTTTAAATGAAAACAAGGAAGGAGGAAGTTACAGAAGTATTCATTGCAAGGCAAAGTCTCTGGTTATTCTATGCCATTAGGGAAACATTTAGTTATAGGCTGAATTGCATCCTCTGAAAATTATTCATGTTGAAGCCTTGACCCTCAGTACCTCAGTATATGACTGTATTTGGAGTAAGGGCCTTTAAAGAAGTGATTAAATGAGCCATTAAGGTGGGCCCTAATCCAGTCAGACTGGGGGAAGAAGAGGGAATGTTGACATACAGAGATACCAGAGATATAAGCACACAGGGGATAGCCTATGTGAAGACCCATTGAGAAGGCAGCCACCAGCAAGTCAAACAGAGAGAGGTCTCAGAAGAAACTAAACCTGGCTGTACCTTCATCTTGGACTTCCAGCTTCCAGAACTGTGAGCAAATAAATTTCTGTTGCTTAAGCTACTCAGTCTGTAGTACTTTATTATGGCTGCCCTAGCAAACTAATACATGTATTTTCTGCTGAAGTGGGGAACCATTGATAGAAGTAACACCTCTGGCCTCTGCACTACATCAGTCACTCCTCTTCATCTAATTGTGATTTGGAGGGAACGAAACTGGGAATGCTCTCCCACCTTCTTTCTTTTTAGATCTGCGTGCCTCCAAAGAACACATGCTCCAGTCTGCTCTCGGCCAGAGCAGCGACTAGCCATAGGCGTATCCCTTGCTCTCTCTTTTCTTCGTCTTTGAAACCTGCCTGCCTACTGTGAGCGTGCATTTTATTCTCATCCGTGCCACAGTTTGACAGCGGTAATCCCCGCCCAGAATGAGGGAGAGTAGCTTCCCGTGCCTGGGTGTTTACATTTGTCTACTTCTGGGGTACAGCTTTAAAAACCCCACTGCTAACTAACCTAAACCACATTCTTAAGAGCTAATTATTTAAGTAATTAAGTTGACTTTTTGTCTCCATCTAATTTACCATTTTGTCTGTTCACTTTGATTTCGTTTCAGAAGGATTGGAAAGGGATATAACTCATTTATATCTTTAAAACTCAACATATAAGAAATTAAATCTCAAGTTAGAATAATTGTAGACTCTGGACTTGTTATAATATTTTATTATAGACTAACTGACTGTGGTCCAAAAGCTAGACAAGCCAATGACTAGACAGCTGGTAGACACATTTTGTATCTTTGTAGCTACAGATGACTGGTTGGTTGATTTTGTTTAACTTGCAGTATATGAATGGAATTTTCCGATTGTGCACAGTCTTAATACTATTTTCATCTCTTCCTTACCCTCTGGTTTTTGGACATTTTATTAACTATAACTGACTTTTCAAGATGATGAACAGTAAGCTAAGGGATAAGAAGGAATGCTAAATTCTGCGAGGATGTATGATTTTCGTGCAAAGGAAATGTTGGCTTAGCAGTGTTGTCAGATTATCTAAGCTATAAAATCAATATAATAATGATACTTAAACTTCAAATTCATTGAGTGTGCATTATATGCCTATATATATATGTAATATATATATCTGCTAATTTACTGAACATGCATTATGTCATTATCTCACTTAATCCTTATAAAAACCTCAAAATGAAAAGAAGATACACTGTGGTTAAGTACTTTGCCCATTGTCACCCAGCTGCCAAGCAGCGGAGCTGAGAACTGAACTTGTGCTTTCTGACTCTGAAGCTGTGTTCACCACAACTTGCTGCTTGCTCGATGCCAGGAATGGGAAAACCACTCAGAGCCTTCCAACAGTGGGAAGAAAACTAAAGAAAGATATTAGTTGTTGAACCAGTGACTTATTTCAATTCACCTAAAAATTAATTGGAAGAGTTTAAAACATAATTCAAACAAATCTCTATTTTTTCCAACAGATCCACCAAAATTTCCTTCTTTTGTGAAATAAAAGAAAATGGTAATTTAGCCATTGCTATAATTGCTTTAAACAAACTTGTGGCTTTTTAATCACTTTTTTTTTATAGTTCTTGGAGGGGGGGGACAAGTTTAAATAGATTTTGCCTGCATTGTAATCTTTTAGTGTTTTAAGATTCCTAAGTAAACTGTCCTCAAAAAGATACACTAAAAATACGCTATTTAGCAAAACTAAATTTATATATGAGAGCTAACCTAAAAGTTGCCTAGCAAAAGTTAGTGATCAAAGATCTTGTTTCTTTTGTTAAACTTTGTTTATAGAACAAAAAAATCCCACTTGGATTTTTTATTATAAATAAGTTTCCTAACTATTAGCAGGTTTCTTTAACTGCCATTGCAGTCTTGTTCTTCTCAATTAAAACCCAAATCTGGATCATGTAAAAATAACAGTGAGTGGAGTGAGTCTTATCTCATATGCTAGATGAACTAAGTATAGTTCTACAGAATATATATTCTCCCATGAGTTGGTCACTCACAAAAAACAACCTCACGCAATGTGAAGATCCCCAAAACCTATGCAGAGAAATTTAATGAATATTAATGATATTCTAAAAGGGATGTTAGACCTGCTAGTGGTGAGCAAGGCTACTTGGATCATGCTAATGTTAAAGCCTAACAGATTCCCTAAATGCCTTTCATGTTGATGTGAGATTCCTGTTTCCATGGCAACCTGCAGTGAGTTAAGAAGAGTACTGTTAAACTGTACTGCAATTTTGCTTAGTCTCTCTGAAAGAAAAATGTCAGGAGAAATCATTTCTCTATCTATGATTGTAATCAGAGATCCTCCACCTCCACCCACAAGCTTCTGCTGCTGCTCCTGAAGAAGAAATCAGAGATCTGTTTCATGATCTGCTGTGTTCTACATGAGCTACAGACCCTTTACTGGATCCAAGAATCACATTTGTAGCACATGACCACTGGAAAATCTGTAGAAAGGCATCTAAACAGATAACGGTGCCAAGTAATGAGCAGGAGAAATAACGAGGAAAGCATCTATGTCCTGATTCCTAGAGGCCTTTATATTTGTGAAGCAATTTCCCGTAGGGTAGTGCATTCCTGTCTTGTTTTTGAAGCTCTGCTTTTCTTTACATTTTGAAAGGAATGAAAATATAATGAATATTTCTGTTCTGCAAGGAATCTAAATCAAAGCTCTGACAGGGGATATCCACCCACATGTTTGCTTCAGCTTTCCTAATTCATTCATTATCCTGCTCAAAGCTCAAGAACAAAAGGTTCATCTGGAACGACAGAGTCAGTATGTCCATTGGCAGTTTTCCCGGACTATTTGAGGGGGGGAATGTAACTGAAAATCAAAGATCCTGATACGGAGCATCTTTTCCATGAAATGGAGTGATAAGAATACACAATTTTTTAAAACCACATTTATTTTAGTGTATCATAGAACACTTGTAGCTAACATTTATTGTATACCTACTGTGTTCTAGACATTTGCTTTATATGCATCATCTTATTGATGATCAAAATAAAAAAGATAAAAATTGTGACTATTATCTTCAGTTTTACAAATGAGAAAATTACCTAAGTAAGTTGCCTAAAGTCACGCTTATCTAAGAAAAATTTTGAAGTAGTCAGAGGTAGACTTAGAGGCTGTCTACTTCCCCTTTTTTCATTCTTCTACTGTTAATAATAACAAAATATCTACCTATCTAGATCTAGATTTAGATTGATCGATCAATAAAGAGATAAATGCATTTTTTTTCAGCAGTCATGCCAGCAGGTTAGCTGAGTAAAGCAGGCTGGTTGGAGTGGAGAGACAACAGAGATAGGTGAGGACTGTAGCCAGTTGGAGATCATGTGCCTCTAAAAGAAGCAACTGCTGATCAGTTTACATTAGTGTTTGTCATATGAAAATGTAGCTCTGTGTGGCCAGATTGGCTTGCTTTTCAAGACAACCCACTAATCCCAATTTTCACGTGTAATTTATGCATTTAAAAATGTTGGTACAAAAAAGAGGTGTGAGAACCAAGAAAAAGATCTGCCCTGGGCTTCCTTATTATTTTTCCATGTTAGGAATGAGTCAATTGTCTCTCCAAAACCAATATTGCAAAAGAGGACACCCCCCTTCAAAAGAAAAGTAAACCAAGGACAAAATTTAACAAAGAAGAAGGAGTGGTAGAACTGTAGGTACTGGTGAGCCAGTCTGGTAAATATCCTAGAAAGAACAGTTGCCTAAATAGCATGTAAAGGCAATGCCCAGTTCTGATTTTGACTTCACTTACTGGCGTTCTCGTAGAAACTGAATACTTTCCTTTTTTTCTGAACAGCTGAAGCAGTGCAGAATTCTATTTGTTTCTTTATTAAATGAAATAACATTACAATTTTTCTATAATTTTCTTCTGAGTGATGGTGCAAGTTGCAAGTTTAATTTCACTCAACTGAATGACAACAATAAGCATACAGAAGAGATGACTAATTTTTATTTTCAAAGTTTCTGCTTTAAGTTACCCAAGATATCAAAGGTAGTGAAATCTTTTAAGACATCCACCTCCCACAGCAGCAGCCCCTTTCAGACAGCAAGCAAGAGTGAAGGTGAAGATTACACTGGCGCCGGCTGGATGTGGCTCAGCAGTTGAGCATCTACCTAGAATCCAGGAGATAGTGGTTCGATCCCCAGACTGGGGCATGCAGGAGGCAGCCGATCATCATTGTTTCTATCTCTCTCTCTCTCTTCCTCTCTCTGAAATCAATAAAGATATATTAAAAAAAAAAAAAAAGATTACACTGGAAAGTGTTTACTATTGATTTTTTTGATACATTTACTTTTGATGACAGAAGGTCAATTTATATGACTATTTCTATATACAGAAAAAAAAGAACCCAGTTCCTTGTTTCAACTTCACTATCTCATTAAATGAATAGTAAAATTCTCTCATGGGGGATGATATGGATCTATACATTGAAAACATGCCTTAGAGATTTTCTAAGGCAATGTTAATTTAAATTAAATATCAATAAACCATTTTGTTGGAATAGTGATATTAAACCATTTTCTTTTAATTTTACTGTAGTCATTAGCTGACCGGATAAAAGACCCAAAGTCACACCAAGTGAGCATGAATATAAAAATAAATTTGAGTACTCACAGTGGTCCAGCAACATATGTATTAATTCATGAATATAGTACCACAAGGACATTTCAGGGATTTTTTTTCTAACTTTAAAAAGCTGTAGGAGACTGTAAAGCAACCAAGCTGGACCAGCCTTCAGGCATCAGTAGCAGCCAATCAGGCCTAATGAATTTTTGAAATGCAAGCACATATGGATGGAAGTTAAAATTTGTTTCCTGGGAATCTGAATTTTATGGCCATGGCAGAGAATTGGAACAGATACCTGAATCTTTATTTCCCTTTACTTGTACACTATATTTACCACTATGTACTCTTGCTTAATAATGATAATGATAATAATTACATTAAACAGGAATATATTTAGTTCTTACTATATACCAGGCATGGTACTATTTATATATATTTTCTCATTTAATACACACAACAACTCTGAGAGAGAAGTGTTGTTATCTTTACATTACAGAGTAGGAGACTTGAGCCAATTCATGTAAAGGCGTAGCTGGTAAGGACCAGAGCACAGCTACCAAGCCATCCTTTTTCATGCTAATGCCTTGATCACTCCAATGTTATAACCCTACCGTCACAGTGCTGTTGTGGGACTGTGGATCCAGGACACAGGTGAACTTCTCTGGATGACAAAATGCAGACTTCCAGAGAGTTGAATAGGTTGAGCAAGCCACTTGATCATTTGGGGTACAGTCTACTCCTCTATAAAATAGGAATAACGCCTTTACATGGCCAACTCCATGGGCTACTGTGAAGATCAAAAGGGTACGTGTAGATGAGAGCAATTTCAGCAATCGAGACTGCTGCCAAATACATGGTGAACATATTGGCACCATGGGCCATGCAGTCAGTTAAGTGCAGGGCTATCTATTTTGGAGGGGGCAGTCAAAAACATTTCTTTTCTCTTATTTATGATTTAACTCAATCCAGAGAAAGACAAAGCAGCTAGACAGAGAGAAATCAAAATATGAGCATACAAAGATGATGGAATGGAGGACAAGGCTTAGAAGCATGGAAACAATGGAATTTCTAATCTTCCCACAGCCTAGTCTGAACCTTTGGCTAGACAAACAGGGAGCTCGAGTTTATAGAGAATTCCCTTATTCCTCACAGTAACACACTGGTTTGGGGATAAGGGGGTAGAAAGAGAGGGAATCCCCCGTGTTTAGGGCTTTTGATTAGATGAGCTTCACCAGATATAAAATCATAGACAAAAGTTTATTCCCTCCTTAGAAAAGTAAGGGACCAGGCTAAAGGCCTGGGGGGTTTTGTAATAAGCTTTTCCAATACAAAGAGTAAGCTAAATATCAATTACTACAACGGTTGTGGGGTTATAGGCCACTATTTCAGGCTCAATAAAAATAAGTAGCAAACACCAAAATTTGAGTAAAACAAATTATGAGACCATTGTTGTTTAGAACTGTAAAAATGTTCTGCTTCAGACAAAACTCCCCAGGCTGTGTTGTATGTTTTGTTCAGTTTGCCCCTAAGGCCTTCATCAATTAAATATGTTGGAATTTGTTGTGCATCTTCCTTTAAATCTTTTTCTTCTTCCCTAAACAGAACTAAAGAGTATATTATAAATAAGGATGAATGGAAACTTCACTGATGGAGAGCAGAATTGGCTATCCTCGAATATGCCACTTGGCATAAATATTATTTTGAGCTAAAGTCAATTGGTGAGACGCAGATGTAAAAAAAGCTCTCTGCCTTCCCACGATTTGCCTAAAAGGGAGACAGAAATTTGTAACAGTGTCCCCCTCCTCTCTCCCCCAGAAAAGAAGGAAGTTAATCATTGGAGACAACTCTAGGCCCTTATCAGCTCAGAGATGGCCGGGGAGGAATCAGCCTGACAAACCTGCTCAAACTAGCCTGTATCGACCACTCCTTTCGCCACGTGTTCCCCTTCTCACTTCCCTGCGCCTGGAAGCTACTGGTCCTTTTCCTTCATCTTGTCACTTCTCTGAAACTTGTTGTTTTTTCGTGAGGATGCCATATAAGCCCAAGCCCTAAGCGCCCCCGTGAGTTCCTCATCTCTGCGCTCCCCTGTGCATGTGTGTGTGAAGCCTGTGTTAATAACCTGTTCTCTCTTTGTAATCTGTCTTTTGATAATCCAATTTATGGGACTGCAGCCAAAGAACCTAAGATGGTTAGAAGGGGAAAATTTTTTTTTCCTCTCCTATTTGAGAGCCACTTAGAAAATATTTAACTGAAAATATCCCAGAATGGGGCATTCTGAATTTGGTCCCGTGTTTTCTTTCCAGCCTTACTTCCCCAAGCTGCTCCCCTACGTGCACACCCGAACACATAGCTTTTCCCCAAGCTCTTTGCCCGCCTACTTGCCCAGGAACTCCAGGCTCTTTCAGACAAAGGAACCTCTGTGTTCTCTCCCACTGCCGTCTGCCCAGCGTGCCCATTTGTGAAGACTGAGCCTGAGGGTCACTGCTTCAACCCTGATCTCCCCTCAGCCGCTCCTCAATCCTTTTGCTTACGTCTCTAGCACTTAGCATGTTCTAGGTGTAGCGGGGTGTCCTATTTAAGTCCAAACTAACTCAGGCTGTGCATATTATTAATGGGCTGGTGGACACAATTTGCAGGACTATTTTGCATGCGGCATTTTGTTTTTTGGCTAAAGGACAAGGGTAATGTTTATTTTTCTTGTGTTTTATCTCTTTCAAGCTCTTGAGAGACAGGGAAAAAAAACACACAAAACAATGAACCATATGTCCCCGCCTAATCCTTTGGACAGGTTGTTGGCTTTTTCAGAGAGAGGAGAGTCACAGCTGGAAAGGCTGTTTTTCTGAGAGTCTATGAGACCCTGCTACAGAATACCTTATTAACTAAATTAACTCAGACTCAGAGCAAGGGTGGATTGCCTGCCCCACTGTGGTGCGGGGAGAGTGCCTTAGACCCACCATCCACAGTGGCCATAGTGAAGTTCCCATGGGCAATTTCAGGTTCTTTCTGTCCTTCTGTGACTCTCCTAATCAGTGTGTCTACCATAGAGTCCCTGTAGCAGGTGAATCAGCTCATGTGCCAGAAGAAGCACCCGCTGGCATTTCTAGAAATCTCTGGAAGTATTTCGTAGGAGGTAGGAAAGCCCCGAATGAGCAGGTAGGGAAAGAGCAAGGCTTGGTGTCTTTGGGACGCTGAGTTATACACCCTCCGGAGCATTAAATGTCTAGCATTAAACACGGTAGCTTTTTCTACCAATGTGATTGCCCTTCTAATTGTTCCCTCGCCTGTCTATGCATTTCTATAGGTTGCACAATTCTTTTGATGAGGAACAAGGTCTTGATAATACGATTTAGTACACCTCGCCCAACAGGCACTCCATGCCCGATTGTTGAATGAAAGAATGAATGGATATAGATTAACTTAAAGTACAGAATTGTTACATTGAGCAAGTATTGTTCACAACCACATAATTTTATGTATCATAAATTCTTATAAAGTTACCTAGAATCATGGAACAGCAAAGGAAATTGAGAAAACTGTTAGACTTGAACATTTTACCAGGGAAAAGCAACCTAGTCTAACCTACATTCATATTTTGTAGTCCATGCAAATGTTTCCCCACCATTAAAAGGTGCTCCATTCCCAGAATAAGAGTAGTGTAGGGGTTAAAATACAGTTTTGGGGTCAAATTACCTGGGTTGAATCTTTGGTCTATTATTCTTGAGTGTATTTTGTGCTAATAACTTGCATTATTTATGTTTCAATTTTCTGATTAGTTTAATGGTAAAGATAATATACCTACCTCTTAGGAATGTAGTGAGTTAT
Source organism: Miniopterus natalensis (assembly GCF_054644295.1). Lineage (NCBI taxonomy): Eukaryota > Metazoa > Chordata > Mammalia > Chiroptera > Miniopteridae > Miniopterus > Miniopterus natalensis. Next base: position 42,471,067 of record NC_142089.1, read on the forward strand.
TACATTGTTATCTTTAAAGTGTTGGTAATAATTCCTGGCACATGGTAAGCACTCATCAAATGTTAGAGTTCATATTTGTTTGCTGAACTCTGTTTCACTTAATATTTTTTGGCTTGACCGAAGAGGTAGTAATTCCAGCCATTTACTCCTGTTTGGATTTCCTATACTTCAGTTTCACTTTTGCAATATTGAGGCTAGGACTGGATGGACATACTGAACATTAGCAATGGCATGTGTTAAATTTTTTTGGTAGGGAGGTACTTTAAAATACCTACCATGCATTACACTCACATTCCTGGCCTAGTCAGAAAAAATATATATAAATCTTTGGCCTTTCCTTTTCTCTTCCATTTTAGCACTGCTTCTACCACTTATGGTTATTGACCTCCTGGGGAGAGGCTGGTGATGCATGCACTCACAGTTTCAATCCCATAAATTGACCAATTGGTAGGTGAGAACAGCTTGTTCCAGCCTGGCCATTACGCTGTTCCAGAGAGCTGCAATTAGCACTCTAACAATTGCTACATGAAAGAACTCTTTGGGAAAAGGTTACAGAGAAGAGGCACGGAGGTGTTTAGGAAGCACATGAAGTCAACATTAAAAATGAGAATTTGTGTTTAGAAAATGGATATTAAGTCAGGAGAACAGTTTCTGCTCACTGGCATTGCGCCCATTTCTGCAGTAGCATGGGATGCTGCTCCTCGGGTGGGTCATGTTTTAGTAATCACGGTGTCAGCCATTGAGGACACCTCGCTGTGAATCAGGCTGGGGTGGCCGTGAACTCAGCAGAAGTCACTGCATTCTGAAAAAGTCAGGCACCGTAAGCACAGGCTCTGCAGAGGTTAGGGAGGTGTGGCATCTTTCAGTGGAGGCAAAATGAATGTGCTCAGTTTTGAAAGTGCAATTGCTGTGTTCCTCAGTCACTTTTATGTATTGCTTTTTCTCTATAGACCGTGAATGCTGAGAGATAGAATCCAAATGTCCGGTTTTTTTGTTATAAGTCAGCCTTGTTTGTCATATTACTGAGACTGTGATTTATTGTCATCAGGCTGTATTATCATGAGTTGCAGGATAAAACAGAATCTCATTACTGTTGGTTTAACAGTGAGGCCATTTTGAAAGGAGCCCTAAAGAAACTTGAGAACATTTGAAAAGAGATGTTTGCCTTTTGCTCCATGACTAGTTTTCTTTCTCTCTGATTTCTGATCATGTCACTTCAGTGTTTTCAAGACCTCAGAGGCTCTCCATTTCCTTTGGGATAAAATTGCAAGATAAAATACGGGACACTTAGTTAAACTTGAATTTCAGATAAACAATGAATACTTTTTTAGTATAAATATATCCCATTTGTTTCAAATATTGCATGGGGCATACTCATACTTAATTAAAATTTTGTTTTTTAATCTGAAATTGATATTAAACTAGGAGCCTTATGTATTTTTTTTTTTTTTTTTTGCTTAACCTGGCAAACTTACCTTAGGACAAAAATCCCAACTCCATGGCCACGCTCTACACAATGTTCCTCCTATATATAGATTCACTCTAATTTTTTTGCTCCAATCATATAGGACTTATTTCAGTTCATTAACTATATTATTTGCTCTCTCAATTTTATGCTTTTTCAGAGCTATTTCATTTAGCCTAGAAAATCTCTGCTCTTGTCACCAACCACCAAGACTATTTCTTTGCCCAGCCCAACATTTATTTATTCAAATCCTTGAAAGGTTCACCAAGAAATACAATACCCTAGTCTTGCCCTTGTTAGGGTTTCAATGAAAGCAATAAATAAAGACCATGCATTGATTTTTTTGAGTTAGGAGATAATTGACAAATAAGGTGTAGAAGACAAACGAGGGAAAGCCAAACTGACTGAAGAACATGGTTATAAATTTGCAGCTAGATGGACTTCTACAACTCTCCCTGAATTGGCCTCAGTCCCCCAAATTGTAGGCACCGTGGAGAACCTGCTAGAGCACTGCTTCTAAAGAAACGGGAAAAGTGAAGAACTGAGCTGAGTGCCTTCTCACAAACTGATGAGTCAGACAAGTCACTCTTTCCCCTTGGGGCTGGACAGAAACTGAGAGGCTTCTTTCTAAAACTCTCCTTCCCAGGAAGCTGAGTAGAAATCCCCTCCTTTTCCTATCCACTTCCCCTTTGGATAATTAGGAATGTGGAATAGTGTCTTTCTCCAGTGCCCCCAGCTGTTTATCCCTTTAACTCACTGAGTTTGTTCATTAAATCTATGGTCAATTATTGGTGTGGCTAGATCGCCGGCGGGAGGGGGTTGGGGTGCTGATGCACGAGGCCATCTTCCCATAGCAACCACTCACCCTTTAAAGTCCTGCCAGGCGAACGCTGGGCTGTTCACCTTTTGTCTTCAAATGCCTCTGAAACGAGCCAGAATGGAACTAACTTCGAAGTCCTTCTGAATCCTGGGTAGGAAAACCAGTCTTTATTTAGTTTTCCATCCTGATTTACAGTGGGACATGTTTTCTAAAAACAATCCTAAAGAAGTCGTAAGTTTGAATAAAAACCATCTCCTATTATGAAGAATGTGGGTGCAAAAGGAAGTTCGAAAGTTACATCCCTTTTTCTTCATGAGTTAAGACGAAGTAGAGTGTAACATTCTTTTTTTTTAATATATTTTTATTGATTTGCAGAGAGAGGAAGGGAGGGGGAAAGAGAGAGATAGAAACATCAGTGATGAGAGAGCCATTGATTGGCTGCCTCCTGCACACCCCCCAATGGGGGTCGAGCCCACAACCCAGGCATGTGCCCTGACTGGAATTGAACCACTATCTCCTAGATCCTAGGTCAATGCTCAACCTCTGAGCCACACCTGGGGGCACATAAAATTCTTTAATAATTATCATCCAATATCTTATTCTGCTCAGTCTGACTCAAAGAGCCCCCAGTCTGGGCAGAGTTGGGATTGAGCAGGCAGCTGCCTGAAATGTCTTCTACTGAAGAGTATAGTTTCTAAGTCAGAATCAACCTCATACCTTATTTTATGTGCCATATTCTTCTAATATTTGGACAGAAAAGAATATCACAACATCAGTCCCATTGTACAAAATTTGAAAATTCAAGTCAATCTCTAACCTCTACAGAAATATTGTTCCCAGAACCAATACTGTGTACAATCCAGACCCATGCTGGTGTTGCCAGAAATGAGAGCAGAAACTTAGTAGCTGAGAGAAAGAGGAGACATAAAGGGAAACTTTGGTTTTAGACTTTTGCCAGTCTGCCTGTTAATTCGTGTCATTTATCTGAAGGCTACAGCCTGTGAGATAAAACTGTTTGGAGAAAAGTCTCCCATAACTTTAATTGTAGCACTATGTTTGCCACTTGGATGAGGAGAGTGGGGAAGAAGGATCCACCTATGCATCATCTCAGCTCTCAGAGAACAGTATTTGAGACATCGCTGCCCTCTTTCAAAGACTTTGGAGCTGGGCACAAGCAACAACTTCAGTCACCAGATTTTATTAGACGTGACTTTCTTCCCCATCTGGCATATGCACAGCCTCTTATTTCTGCTTTTCTCTAAATTCCTGGCATTCAGGGCTGTGTCGTGTGTGTTCTCTAGTAGCACAGTGGCTCCACCTTTTTCCTGTGAGCAGGCATTTTAGCCTTGTGTCATAGCGCTCATTAACACTGTTTCTGGTGACAAAAGTTTTTTGATACTTGCAATCTCTCCTCCACATTTGTTTATACTGGAGAATTGCCATGCAGTTTCCTGCGTTGTAGATGCTAAAGATGCTCCTGAAGCCTGAGCTGCATTGGCCTAGTGAGCAATAAAACAGCTGCATCTGCTCCTTGCCTTCCCAGGCTCCCCGTAGAGGAGAAACCCTAGTCTTCTAAAACCTCAACTGTCTTTCTCTATTCTTTGCACTGCCTCATCCTTATTGATCCAGAAATAATACAACTTCCTACTTTTTAATTTACTTTGCTCTTTTTGAATTTTAAATTTTTTCACTGTTATAATTCTGATGGTAAGAAATAAGCATATCTTATAAGATTATCTGTCCCTCCTTGATTTGTTCAGTGAGCTTGGCTGAGTAATCTAGGTACATTTCTTCTTAGTTCACTGGTTTGTAAAACAATTACAGAGTTGTTTCTCTATGTCAATCCAAGAAGAAGCCATATTCTTCATTCCTTTCAAGGCATTAATTAATTATTAATTAATAAACTTAACACACTTTTGTGACCAATACCAAGTTATGAATCTCTGTCATCTGAAGCCATGACCTGGGCTTATGTAACCAATAAATCAGAGCACTAACCTGAGAAGACTTGGTAGAGGGGAAGATGACCCAGTATCCCACAGATAAGCTAAATGAGTCCTAGAGTCTAGCCATGATTTGTCCTCTAGTTAGCCCTGAATGGGGATTTACATAAAGAAAGACAAAATTTGGAGTATATGAGCTTTAATTTCTTCTCTTTGCCTGGCATAAAACACACACCTGTGTTCAATAGCCCTCATTGAACTTGGTTATCTTTAGAGTTTAAAGGTTCAGTCTATAGTCTTCACTGATAAATTCAACAAATGCAGGGGGAAAATTTGTTCTGTCAAGTAAGACCTGAAAAAGCTAGTGCATTGAAGCTCTACCTGTGGTAAGGTGAGGTTTAGATAGGATACACATACTCTCTTTCCTCTGTGATCTGATCACTTCTTTCAAGGTCAGTCACAAACCTGCACAGTCCCTGGTTATTACAATACCCCAAGTGTCACCATTCTCTGTCACAAATGGCAAAGCTGCCACATGGCTAAACTTACTAAAGCACTGCCAAATTTCCATGTACCCTAAATTTAAGCCAAAAACCTCAACCTCTCTATTTGTCAGTAGATTAATTTGGTTCTCAAATGCCAATTTCTTGCATCTACTTCTCAGATATCTGGCAAAGGCACCAAGATGATGGGTTATAAAGATCACTAATAAATAAGATAATTATTTTCTCTTCTGAGTTTAGAATCTATCGAAAAATTAGGTCTGGGACAGATGGATCAATATTAAAATGGAAGCTCAGTATTAGTTTTATAAAGCTGCCTAGAGAATGTGATTTAACTTAGATGCTGAAGCCTGAATGGAACAGCCCTTCATCATTTCTGGATCTTCCCCTGTAGGGAGCCAGAGTCCCTCTGCTGAACTATCTTCTTGGGGACGTGAAAATTATGGTGCACAATCTTTTGAGACTCTTTGTTCAAAAGACAGAAATGAAAGGGGCTGAGCATGCTCTGTTGTGCTCCCCACTCAACTCACCATTCAGTCAAACATTCTGTCCTGGGGGGAGAGATGAGTGAGGGGGTAGAGAGCAGATGAAAATGAGAGGAGTGGGGAATTAATGTCCTGGTTCCACCTCTCCTACTTAAGTCAGTGCTTCCTATTATGAGCTTTGTAGCACTTCTCATTTTATCCTTCTGATATGTAACATTCTTGAGGGCAGGGATCCTGTTTGCTCTGCTTCTCAGTGTAGCCTTGGCATCTGGCACAGCGCTGGCACTCAGTAAACATTTGCTGAATGAATACGTGATTGCATGCTATCACTGCTGTGGAATTCTGGGATAGCACATTGCTCAATAAACAGGGTTATACCACCTGGCACTGGTTTCTCCTAGGGATCCAGACAGAAGGCATTCCTCTGCTCTCTTTCCATAGCACAGGGATAAATAGCATGGCTCTGATACAAAGGCATTCATTATGTCACTGTCCCCTGTGTGTCCTATTTCTGGCAGAGTATCACTGAATAGCCCCAGGGACCCATCAGTCATTCTTCTCTTCTGGTCCTATGCAGTAGCAACAGGATAATATTCTAGGTATCTCTCCCCCGAGATGACTGCATAGTTCTCAGAAATATCACCTTCTCGTAGAATGACAGGTTAACTGGGTATCCTCAATTAGAAAACACTGTGCATAATCTTTATTTTATTTTTTCTAAGCTCTATTTTTAATGTGCGGTTGTAACTCAAAAGCTTTCACTTTGGTGACCACATGGTTTAGAGCCAAGTTTTCCAATAAGCACAAGCATTTTTAATTTTTTTTAATCCTCACTAGAGGGTATCCTTCCCAGAGAGTGGAAGGGAGGGAGGGTGGAAGGGAGGGGCTGGGGAGAGAGACGGAGAGAGACACATCGATTGGTTCCTCCCTGAGACCCTGTGGTGTGGGGGCTGATCTAACCCCTTAACCACACTGGCCAGGGCAAGCATAAGCATTTCTAAGGGGAATGGTGCCTCTCATTTCATGTGGATGTGCTGGCATCAAAGACAAATAGAAAGAAAAATCGAATAGAAGTTGCCATAGGAGAGAACTTCTTATATCATCTCAAAAGACTGGGAGTGAAATTTTTAGTAGGAGAATTAAATAGATCAAACATAAAGTTCGATGGAGGGTTTTTACTCTATCCTACTCAGCAGCCATACGACATGAGTGAGGCTTGGTGCACAATAGACCGTTCTGCATAAAAATTACTGTCACCTGTCAGGTACTTAGTATATGAAGCACACATGATGCTTCATGCTTACTGCACATGGCTCGATCATCCATTATAACCTATGACTCGGGGACTCTTATTCTCATTGTACAGATGAGGAAACTGAGGCTTACAGAGGTTACTTAATGTGCCCAAGGGTACAAAGCCAGTATGCAGCAGGATTAGACACAGGTCTGTCTGTTTCTGGACGCTATGCTTATTTCCCAAGAGGAAAGGAAATATAAAGTATTTTAGGGTTTAAAGTAAAAAGCCAAAAGATAGATCCCCAAAAGTTCATGCATTATCCTGTCCGGCTCACCTGGTATGGATGAGTTTTAGCAGAAACTGAGTATGCCACAGCTCAGTCAAGTTTCCTCTGCCAGCCCTGGCCAGTGTGGCTCAGGTGGTTGGAGTGTCATCCTGTGCACCAAGAGGTGGTGGGTTCAGTCGCCTGTAGGGGCACATGCAGGAAGCAACCAATAGAATTTAAAAAAAAAGTTTCCTCTGTCATAAGACCCTCAAGGAGCAAGCATGGAGGTAGTGAAAAGCCATACAACTATTTAGAGTAGAGCCTAAAACTATTACTAGCCTGGAGGAGAGCCTAATTTGACTGCAGTTGGATTAAATGATAGCCAAAAGCTCTAAGTAGAAAATTCCCAATGAAACCATCCACCCGGTAGCAGCTGGCCAGTGCAAGGGACTCCTGCTTCAGTCTCGGCCTGACAGGGGCCTTGCTTGGTAACTAAATGTACTCTGACAGTGAGGAGGGTTGAGCAGGGTGAGCTTATTTGAGAGGCTGTTGAGTTTAAAATATAAATAGTGTCTCTGAGGTCTCATCATAAGTACTATCTGCTGATGGAGTCATGTACACACTACCTAGCAATACCACATCTAATTCCCATAAAATAACACTTGTCCTTCTCTTTCATCTATTATTTTTTCTTTTTTGATATTACTTAGCTCTTCTGGATATTTGTAGCACATAGAACCATGCCTGTAGTTTTCAAATAACTTCTTTTTTAAGCCTGAGTTGCAATTTAATTACTAGCATCGTCATAAAAGGCAGACGGGATTAAAGTAATTGCATATGACAGTAATATCACATAAAACTATAAGTCAACCAGAGATCTATCCAAAGGAGGCACAGAGCTGGCAAAAGCTTGGGTTTCTCATACTCAACAAATCGCTTCTGAGAGAATCACTTGGATTATTTTAAGAGTCTCATCTTCACAACATCAGAGTTAAGGGAGACATTAGTATAGCCTCTGATAAAATTCAGAAGTATTTTGTACAGTGTCTTGGAGAGTGGTCATGTAGACCTTTAAACATCGAAAGTCTTGTTGGTTGTGGAGAGAGCCCATTCCTCTAACAGCTGTTTTGTCTTGAGACTGATTAAATCACTATGAAGTTCTTTTATATATTAATTCAAAACATGCCCATTGTAATTTAGGTTAATGGAACTGGAAAAGACTTTGAAATTCATTTGGCAAAATACCTCTTTTTATAATAAGAATTCCATTCATTCACTCTACAAAAAAATACTGTGAATCCACCATGTACCCGGTATTGTTCTAGGTAAGAGGCATGTACCAGTGAAGATCACAGACAGAAATCCCTAACTTATAGAGCACACTCCTTTTCAGTGGACTTGCTCAGTGTCATACAGTATTGGAGAGAAATTTAAAAGAGACTTTTATTGCTTTGTACTATACATGCCACCCCATTATTTACTCTCCTTCCTCATTTCCCAGCTATATCCTACTAGCCACCAAAAACTTTGTTAAGGTCACCCATATTTTCCAAGTCAGAGTCCTTTTTTCATAATCCTGTAACAGTATGTTTTACTTTTTTATGCTTCTTCTATTTATCTATCTCTCTTCCAGAAGACTTTGAAGTCCTCAGTTATTACAATTTATTTGTGTTGCAACCTCAGCATCTTTCTGAGTGCTTTAGCTGAATGAATTAGTGAGTTATAGGACATTGTCTTTTCATTTATTCATTCATTCAATAAATATTTATTAAATGCCTATGATTTGCCAATTACTGTACTAGCTATTGATGATTAATACTTTAAAAAAAAGACACAAAGCTGATATTATGGTACTGAAAATGAGACAGTGAACAACAAATTAGATAAGTAAATTAAATTTTAAGTGGTAAAGTAATACATTCTATGTAAAAAATAGTGTTTTTTTACATAGAATGATAAAGGTTTTCAGAAATGCTGGGGTATAGGAAGCAATTTTAATTTTAATGAAGTAGTCTAGGCAGGTCTTAATGGAAAGGTGACATTTGAAGAAGGACTTGAAGGAGGTGAGGTATGAGCTATTTAGCTGTTGAGGGAACAGCATTCTACCAGAGGGAACAGCCTTCTAGCAGAGGGAGCAGCCGCTGCAAAGATCCTCAGGAAGGAGTGTGCTTAGTGAGTGCCAGGAGAAGTGAGGCTCTCAGTGTGGCTGGAGTAGAGTGAGAAAAGAGCAAGTGGTATTTGATGAGGACAGAGAGGTAATGGGGGAGGAGGAATGGAGATTAACAAAGCCTTGTGATTACTATGACTAGCTCTTACACTGGAAAATCGAGGAGCCATCAGAGCATTTTGAGTGGAGACATGATAGGATTTGATTTAGATTTACAGGATCTCTCTGGATATTCTATTAAGAAGAGTTTGTAGTAGGGCAAGGGAGATAGGCCAATTAAGAGACTATTATAATAATCTAGCAAAGAGGTGATGGTGTGAGGTAGCAGAGAAAGCCCTAAGAAATGGTTGAATTTGTGATATTATATTAAAGGTAAAGTGAATAGAATTTGCTTTTTGGGAGAGTGGCATATGATAGATAGATAACAAGGATGATTTTAAGATTTTTAGGCCTAAATTATTGAAAGAATGGAGTTGCCATTGACTAAGATTTAGAATGTAATCGATGGGGCACATTGCACTGAGAATGAGGAAGCAGCTGTTTTAGACGTGAGTTTGAGATGTTATTTGGTACCCAATCAGAGACTCCATGTAAGCAGATTGATACATAGGAGGAAGCCTGAGGGAAAGAGTGATAGAAGGAGATGATCCTAGTTGTCTTTTGTTTGTGTATATGTTTATGTGTGTGTGCACGTGTCTGTGTTGTATCAACATATAAGTAACATTAAAAGTCATGAGACTGGATGAGATTACCAAGGCACAAGGTACAAGCTGAAAAAAGAGAGAACTGAGAAGAAAGGTTTGTATTGTGCTATTAAAGAAAGAGAGGAAATGTGAAATTGTCATTAAGGAGAATGGAGGCAGTGAATCAAGTAAGGAAACACAGTATGATTTCCAGGCAGCATTGAAGGCTCATCTGAAGTTCATTGTCTACATCTAAAGTAAGAGTAGTCAGCATGGTTTATGTTGCCCTCCAGCCATGTTCATGCATGGCTTCAGGTAACGTATAGTGTAGTTGGAAAGTTGGGTTTAACATTTTATACAACATTAAATACAACCTGCATAAAAATGTAGCTGTCTGGGGAAACAAGTGTAAGAAGAGAATTCTCTATGTGTCAGAATATGTATTGGTTGGTCTTTTGAATGTAGAAGGTAGGGCTTCAAGTGCATAAATTAAAAAGATACAATTAACATACACAAGAAAAAAAAAAAGTACTCTGCATAAGAAATTACCAGGATTTATCATAGAGAAAGTAGGGAATGAAGAGAGTGGTGATGAAGGAACAGACCTGCAACATGGCAGAACCGTGGAGTTTGCCAAAGGTCAGAACTTAGGAGAAATTTCTGGTGACCAGGCAGCCAAGAAGCCTTTATGAACAAAAATGACTAATTTATGTCATTTTTAACATTTTAGGGTAATAAAATTCAGTTACTCTAAACATTCAGTAAAGTCTGAATGTTACACACAAAGTGAATGTGAGGAACTTCAAAGGAAAATCAGAGACGAGGGTAGAGAACAGCCATGGGAAAAAAGTGAGACATGAGTCAAAGCTTCAGAGAAGCAAAAACCTGGAATGAGAACTCTCAGAGAGGACATAACCCTACAGGAATGTGCAGAAATATTAGAAAAACATTAGACATGACATAAAGTTTGTGGGTTCAGATCAATTTTTTGTTAAATTTTAAATAATAGCAAAATGTCAGCTGATATTTCAGTTAATTGGTAATAATAGCTACCAATTTTTGAATGCCTACATGTGCCATACATACCTACAGATGGGCTTTCTATGAATAAAACTTCCAGACCTTGCAAGATTAGTATTATGAAGTCTTTGTGACATTAAAACACCTACTTGTTTATACTTTTCATAATTAATGTGTGCATTGCATTTTATATAATCTCATCTTTGTGAAATGTTTTATTAAATTGCTGACATGTCTTATGTTTGATATTACCTTAAACTTGAGAAAATATCACAATTATTCTCACTATATAAACAATAAAACTAAGATTCAGGAAGGTTAATTAGCTTTCCTAGTTTCCCATAAAAGACTGAGCCAAGTATTTAAAATCTAGGATCCCCAAATTCCATTTTCTCCTGTAAATTCTGGTTATTTATTCCAGTACTTTAGAACCAGCCCTGACTCAGCCTGGGAAGCCAGATTCCATTTGAATATCCAGGGATATACGCTCATGTCACAAAAGGAAAGCATTTTCACAACAACAACTCATCAGACCAAGACACCTTGGTGTCAGCAGTGGCACAGGAAGTGTCTTGGTGGTAGAGACAGAAACAAGGAATGTGGCTGATTTAGCAAAGAAAGCAAAGGGGTCACAAATAATAAGATACATTTTGAAGAATGAAAAGAAATCTTTTCTTAGTGAAACTGAGAAATGAAAAAAAAAAAAATCAGCCACAAGTAACTGCTGGATTTGAAACACCAAAGTAAAACAATGAGTTGACAAAAACAAATGATTCAACCAAAGTGGTTATTTCATGTTATGGAACAAGTATTTACAAAACCATTAGTCTATTATCAAGTCACTCACCGTATTAACCCCACCAGAACTGTTCAAGAAGATGTTCTTTTATGGATCTAAGCTATTCCAAACAGCTTGAAATTCTTATGTTTTCCCAAAAGACACTACATATTTTGGGTCATAGCCTCAAGAGCTGGAGGCCCATGTCCAAAACTGTGGCAGAAGAAGCCAGGAATTGACTAAAACTCAAATTAGATGGGTGATAAGGAAAGGAGGAGGAATGGCTGAGTGACAGGAGAGGGAGAATTCCGAGCAGAGATATATATTATATGAGTATAAACATATATATGCTATGAATGATAACAGTTGGCTGGGGGAAATACCAAGTAATACAACCAAAGCCACTGCAGAAGAGCTATTCCTGGAAATATGCCAAGGGAACAAAGCAAAATAAAGGCGTAAGGCCCTAGAAGGCAAATTCAAGGCAAGAGTAAAATAGAGTTCCATGGGAGGACAATGACAAAGTGTGCATAAGGTTACCTGAAATACTTTTATCCATTTACATTCTACCTCTTTTGCTACCTAATGTTTTCTCTATTAAGGTAATCAACTTCAGGAATCCCTCACTACTACCTTTATGGCTCAATGCCTTAGATGCTCTATTGTTAATATTTTGATTTGTTAAGTTTCTATTCATATTTCAACAGTCTGTCTAAAATGACAGTGCCCTAAGGAGCTTCCCCTCAAATCACTGGTTAAGCCGCCTGGACTCCCCACTTGAGCCCTATTTCACTCTCAATTTACATTCCCAATTCCCTGCATCCTGCACAACGCTGAGTGTTAGCAGATTTTTAATTTTATAAATCTGATGGGTATAAAAATGTGAGGTTGAACATCCTGTCATATCTTAATGTCTTTTAGTTTTTACCTTCTGTTCATACCTTTTATCCATTTGCCTAACGGGTTATTTGTCTCTTTCTTTCTCATTTGTTGACTATCTTTATATGTACTGACTACTAATCTTTTACTGTGACAAGTCTTGCAAATATCTTCTCCCAGTCTATGGTTTGTCTTTTAACTTTATTCATGGGAGCAACTTACTGATACTTTCACTGATGGTTTTATTACTTTTTCCCTACCTTATTTAAGAAATCCTTTCCAATCAGGGCATGATTATAGTCTCCTATATTCTCTTTTTGTCTTTAATCAACCTGGAATTTACTTTTGTATATGGCATGGGGTAGGATAACAATATTATTTTTTCACATATAAGCCAATGATCCCAGTTCAATTTGATTACTGTCTCCTCATTCCTACTGATTTCTAATGCTACCTATGATATTTACAGTGTCTCATATATGCATGAGTCTATTTTGCCTTCTGTATTATCATTAACTTTTTTTCTGACTTTAAAAGTCCTGTGTAATAAATCATATAGACCTCAGGTGTGAACCCTACAGTATAACAATAGCATTAAACACATAGAATCAGAGAGCCTTAGAACTTAAAGGTAATATATGGTTTTTAAAATCTGATTATATAATTTTATAGATAAGAACACTTATCCCAGAAAAACTAAATGAGTTGCCTAGGGTAACAAAACTAATCAGTGAAAAATCCAGTTCTAGAATCCAGTGCTTGAATGAAATGACAGCATCAAATTAAATCGAATGGGGAAAATGTGATTTGTTAAGTGCCTATCATGTGTTGAATATTGTGTTAATGTTTCCCTAAAACCTGCAAGTGACTTGCCTTTCAACTTTGGCCCATGAGTTCTAGCTTGTGTGCTCTTTTCTCTGCCTCTGTACCATGACTGATTATTCTAAGAATACTCTTAGTCTAAGAAGAAGATTCTATACAACTCGAGTCATACACTGCTGTAGTGCAATTTTCTTTAACATGCAGAAGAGTTTTACAAAACTCCCTGAATTATACATACATTTATATTATACAGGCACTATACAAACAGAACTTATCCTTAGAAATTCAGACTGAAACTGTCACCTTGCTTACTCCACAAACATATGTTAGAAATCCTCAATGACATATATCAACCTCATGAATGACATACCTGTCCAGTAGGGTCTTACAGGCTAATTGTGGAATGAACTCATAAAAAATTATTATTCAGTTGTAGTAGTATCATTAAATAAAAAAGAACAGGGAAGTTATAGAAAAGCACAAAAAGATCAGAACTGATCATTCTACATGGTGGAGTCCAGGAAATTTTCATGAGTGGGAGTGTATGAACTGAACTAAAAGTACAGGAAGGAAAACAAGTATTTTTGTGCAAATATAGATGTTGATGAGGAACATTATGAAATTTTGTGTTAGGTGGTAATACGTCAAACTTTCCAAGATCTCTCATTGTGATGAGTATCAATATTTATTAAGCAGTCCATTATTTTACAGGTACCTTGAAGGCCCAGCAAACATGGAGCAAACAATATCGATTTGATTCCTGCTTTCAAAGAGAAGGTATCTCTATAATTCATCATTCAAGTAAGTACACTTTTAGATTGCAAAGGAATATTATTAATAATTACAGTGTGGCAACAGGTATGGATCAAGACTGCTGAGCTACAGGAATGTTTGTCACCATATACAAAGGAAGATATAGTTTGCAGTGTGACCATATGGCAGGGTTCATAACCCTTTCCGAGTTGTCACAGAAGCTGTGTAAGTGAAACTTCTCCATAGAATCGGGCTGGTCTCATTAGTGTACAACCTGTGCTGCTATATAGGCTCCTGAACCGGAAAAAGGCCTGTGGTTGGCTTCAAGTTCTATTGTTGCTATCTTCAAATGATGAATATTTGTTAGCAAGGGACTCCACATTTTCATTTTGTCCTGGGCTCTACAAATTATGTAGACAACGTTATATAGAAAATATAATTTAATCTGGTTTAGCAAAAAGATAATCAGAGTGCCAGAAGATTCAGGAACCATATGATATAGGCTGGTTGAAGGAATTGGAAATACTTACCTGGATAAAAAAAAAAATCTAAGGACGAATTAATAACTGGCTTAAGGTAGTGAGAGTTCAAATGGTCCAAAGGAGAAGCAGAGTTTCCAGGGCAGTTGTAGAAGGTGGGAAAAGAACAATTCTTGGAAGTTATAGAAAAACTGAGAAAAGGCAGAATTTCACCACAGTGGAAGGTAAGACATGATTACAAGTAAACTTCCCAGTATCAGGGGTATTTGTTAAAGAGGAAAAAAATGAGATGATTACAATGGTCCCAACCAATCCAAATATTTCATATTTATGAAATATATTGAAAGTTCCTTGTCAAAAAGACCCATATTTAGGAATTCCAAAAAGTGGAGCAGGGAACACGAAACATGGTGTAATTTCAATTATCTGTATACATTTTTTGAGCAGAGAAGGTGAAGGGAAATTGTAGAAGATGAACAATGTGCTCACTCAAATTGCCTCAATGAACACACAAATCATGCTGAGCTTAGTTATGGTTATTTATGACTCTTGAGACATAACTTTTAGCAAATGATAATAATAATTCAATATTCAACAAGTTTAGCTTAGTTGTTTAAGCCTCACAAAGAACTTGTGAGTTAAGACTTGTTATACCATTTTATAGATGAAGAAACTGAAGCTGAAAGAGTTGATTTTTTTTTTTTTAGCCACATCCCTAACAGAAGGTTAATTAATTGGTTTATTTCTTCATTGAAGAGCTATTCATTGAGTACCTAGTATATTCAGGCACTGTGCCATGTGCAAATATGAGAGAGACCGAGTAGAGTCCGCACTGTAACGGACTAGCCAGGGTAGAGTAAACTTTGCTGCGTTACGTTCTAAAGGAAATTCTCAGCCACCTTTTTCTCTGTGGCAAGTAGTTTTTATTTTGGGTGATTCTGATTGGCATGAACCATATTTATTTAGCCTTTATTTGAAGCCTACGTGAGCCTTGTACTATGATAATCAGGACGGGAATAAGATATAGACCCTGTCTTTCTAGAGGTATAGCAGAAACAGACCTGTAGAAACAACTCACTGAAATACAAAGCAGAATGAAATAAGTAAGTAGTAAGCAGGTTTTTAAATATTGGAGGGCAGAAGAAGAGGGTGAGTTAAACGTGACTGGGTTATCAGAAAGGTTTCATGGAGAAAGTTAGCTGAGAACCATGATGTCTGGGTAAAAGTTGGAATTGTGAGAACATATTTCAAAAGAGTATATACTGTGACGGACCGATGCACATACCTCAGCACTGAACACAGTAGCCAGCAGTTAACAAAAAGTGTTTATTAAATTAATGAATACAAAATTATTGTATTTTATACAAATTTTCAAATATAATTTATTAGTTTGCGTTTAATGTTGAACCAGGAAAAAGGTCAAAATCATAGAGTTATGAATACTGATGGATGCCGGGAGTGGACAGGCTGATGAGTCTGCATGGGGAGTGGGAGGACGGGCTTTTGGGCAAGTGCTTATGGAAGGAAGGGGAAGTGATACTTAGAAAGACAAGTAGGAATCGGTTTGTGGAAAGCCTTACTTTTTAGATGAAGGTTAAAGTGAACTGAGTGGGATATGACAAGGCTAACTTTTAGCACCCAGCACCTATCACAGGGCCTTAAACAACGGTACACAATATGTGCTTGCTGAATGAATAAATTAAAATGTAAAATAATAAATGAGGGAAAGAGTGACATTATTGGGTTATTCAACAAATATTATTGAACCCTTTTTTCCTGCTAAGTACTGTGCTACGAGAGTAAGAAAGAAATAATGTTTATCCTCATAAACCTCCCCAGCTGATGTGGCTTATCCACAGATGTCAGCAAGCAAGGAGCTCGTTATATGGAAGGAACACTATGGTGGTGAGAAAAGAGAAAGTCCTTTGGAACACATTATGGAGATTTCCTAACTCAGCTTATGTGGACTTTCAGATTTATTTTATTTTTGATTTTTCAGGAGAGAGTGGTTAATAAAGGATAATTAACAGGGGGAAAAAAAGTGATGTTTATGTTTAGGCATGAAATATGTGCAGGAATTAGAAAGAAGGAAGAACAGAGTATGGAAAGGTTTAGAAGATAGAAAAATTCAGTAAAATATTTAAAGAAGGCTATAGAAAAATTTAATGCTAGGGGTGGAAAAAAAGAAAGAGAAGAAAGATAAAATATGGAAACTGAGATGCTGAATGCCTGAATGCCAGTGGGGTGAGTAAAGCAGTAGTTTGTGGGAGAGGTAGCTCAGGCAATGGCAATGAGAATGGAAAAGTGGGATGACTTTGTAACTTCCACATACTCGGTGTTCAATAAAGAATGCCTGACAGTAAGCTTTTGATTGCTGATATGGGGAAAAAAAAGAAAGAAAAGATGGACTCAGGTTTCTAGTTTGAGGGATTAAATTGATATTGACAATATTGACAATATTGGAAATATGGTCATTGGGCAGATTTTAAGATTAAATTAGTAAATTTAATTTTGTACCTAACTTGGTTAAGAATTCTGCCCACCATGTCTTTGGGGCTGCCTTGCAGAGTATAACTATATCTGGAGCTCAAGCATCATAGTGTTAAAGGTCAGTCCTGGGAGAATCTGTATCATCACACCATCATATAACAATGAAAGGAATCAGAACAACCCCTCTCCCCCGATGTAAGGGTTGCCCATAGGAGATTGCCTTTAGACTACTAGCAAGGATCCTTCTATATGCACTTTTTTTTTAATAAAAGAATTTTAATGTTAACATAATTGCAGGCATCCCTCTTTTCCCCTCCCTTTTCCCACCTTCCTTTGCCCCTGCCTTTTCCTCCTTGGCCTTCACCAAACTATTGTCTGTGTCCGTGGGATATGCATATATCTTCTTTAGCTAATCCCTTCACCTTCTTTACGCAGTCACCCCCACTCCCCTCCCCTCGGGCACTGGCCAGTCTGACCCATGTATCCATGCTCCTGGTTCCATTTTGTTCATCAGTTTATTTTGTTCAGTAGATTCCACATGTTAGTGAGAGCATATGGCATTTGTCTTTCTCTGACTGGCTTATTTCACTTACATTTACACAAAGGAACGCTATGCAGTTGTATGTGCACTCTCCACTAAGCTAGCCCTGCCAGGACACCTTAGGACACTGACAGATCCCACCTTCGACAAAAGACCTAACTGCAGTATTTCTTGGCATTTGTTTAATGGAGAGTTAAGAGGAAGTAAAAACATTTCAATGGATTTGGTCTATTGGTGTCCTGAAATATCTTTCCAATTGTAAACAGGGTAATCAAAGTATAGTTTAGCCCAAAGAGGGAGGCATTCATTATTTTGAGGGCTATTAGAACATTTATAAAGACAGATATAGCATTTGAGTTAAGCATTATCTGGACAAACAGCACCTTAATCTATGGAAAAGAATAAAAGAAGAGATAATAATAGATAGATATAGATAGATGATAGATAGATGATAGATGATAAGTACATAGATAATGATAGATATAGATAGATGATAGATGATAGATCGATAGATGATAGATAAGCAGATATAGATAGATAAATAGATATAGATAGATGATAGAGATAGATAGATGATAGATGATGATAGATAGATGATAGATGATAGATAGATAGATAGATGATAGATTAGATAGATAGATGATAGATAGATAGATAGATAGATAGATAGATAGATAGATAGATAGATAGATAGATGATAGAGTGAGAGTAAGAGGAGGGAGAGCAGAGAGTGTAATAGAGAATGGGAAGGGAAAAGAGAGAAGAGAGAAAAGGCCGAGATGAACAATCTAAACTGAATATTCTGGAGAAACAGTTTTAGGAGTGAAGAAGAGACAAGTGAAACCAGTCCCGTGTAAGGTGATAAGGAATGGCTGCAAGGATGGAGAGAGGTGAGAACACTGTATCTGACCTCCAGGAGTTCTTTGGTTATTCTGAGGGAACCACTTATACAAATATTCCAAGTTGGCTGTGGAAAGGAAATCACTAAGTTTAGAGACAATATTTATGATAATAGCGATTGATAGATGTGAGACAAGGTACAGGGTGTATGGGGAGATGAAGTACTGTAGACATTGAAGAGAAAACCAGATTTTTACAACATCATGGTGTGTTGCTCTTAGCCCTGTTTCTGTGCTTAACCTTAATAGCTGTGATCAGGTCTGGTGGGATGACAAAATTAGCCTCTGCGGAGAGCCTATTTCTCACAAAGCCCATCCCTCATTATTTTGAGTAGAGAACAGAAATCAAACACATAAGTTCAGTGCATTTCAGTCACTCAGGCTAATTCTTTTAATACAGATATATTGGCCAGATAGATGACACTTATGTTCAATCATTTTTCAAGTCTAGTTAGCCCTTAATCTTAATTATGTCTGACCTGATTTAAAGTGAACAGAAATTCATTTTCAACTAAGTAAACAGGAACCATAGAGCTTTTGCTATTTGTGAGAACAAGCCTTGTTAAATTGCAAGCATCTGTTCTCCATTCCAATTATTATTTGTAGGTTTTAAGGGTCTAGATTAGAGTTGTCAGATTTCACTTTGCTGGATAATTAAGTCAGAAAAATGAATTAATAACAACAGCTCAAATCTGTCCTGTTTTACAATTTGCTACTGGACACATTAGCCTATTTGATTCTGATAATGCTCGGAGGTAACTAATGTCTGGCTCCTCATGTGTATAACAGGGATAAGAATTATATACTCCTCATGAAGTTGTGGTGAAGATTAATAGATGCAGAGGGCTTAAAATTGTGCCAGGCACATAGCAAATACTCAATAAGTGTTCGCTGTTTTTGTTGATCCTGATATTATGATTATTAAGTTCAGTGTGCTTTGTACAACTTGTACCGCACTGAAACAGAGAGAGAGGGAGAAGGAATGAGAGGGAGGGAGGGCAGGGAGATAGCTGACAAGAGGAAGGGAACAGTACCAGCCTTAGAGTTGAGAGGGTCTGAAGAGTGCCTATTGGAAAAGGCTATTCAGGTAGTGCCATGTCATTAAGTAGGGGAGACGGGAGCAGATACATTAAACTGGTATTGATTGGCTTGGTAAATATCCATTCTCTTGTAGTCAGCAATGGAAGATCATTTAGATTAGAAGGCGGTGTGAGGAGACAGGGTGTTTCAGGGATTAAATGGAAGGACTAAGAACCATTGACCATCTTTACGACCCTGTGTGCTTGCAATTAATCTACGAGGACCAGAGTCACTTTCTCTACAAAGGGGAGTTAAATAACACTTTCTTTTATTTATCTGGCAGTGAGGCCACCAAAGTCAAGTCAGACAGGCATTCGCCTAGAATGAGTAAGAAAATGAAGGATCTTAGCAAACTGAACTCGGTCAGTGTTTTATTTATTTATTTTGTTTCGTTTAGCTTCAGTTCACATCCTTCTCATGCCTCATCGGGATAATTTCATAACATCCCCCTTTCCAGTTCCTCCTCCCCTCAATCCAAGGGCCATGATGCGTACCAGGCGAGCATCTGATCCAGGTAATTCCATAGCCAAAGAAATGATCAAGCCAGTCACTGCAGCATGGATTTCACAGCCGAGACTAGAAACCTCAGGGAAGCTTATTCACTGTGCCCTCATCTTTACAGAGCATTATTCATTGTACCCTTGTTTTTACGGGGGTCATCCAGACTAATTCCCCACCGCTGTTCTACTATTATTTGTGGTGTGACCTTAGAAAAATTGCTTCAGCTTTTCAGCCACATTTTTCTGACTTCAGCAGTGACTCGCCATCAGGGGTGATTATGCATCCCAGGGCACATCTGTCAATCTCTGGAGACACAGTTTATCTTTACAACCGAGGGAGAGGTGCTATTGGCATCTAGTAGGTGGAAGCAGTGAATACTGCTAAATATCATGCAATGTGCGGGACAGCCCATCGCCAAAAAGAATTATTCATTCTCAAACGCCAGTAGTGGTGAGGTTGAGAAGCTCTGTGTTATGAAAATCATCAACCTACTGACTCATTTGACTGGGACAGTTAGAAGTTAAGTGCCATATAGCGCCTGGCATTCATAAGCACTTAACAAATGTTCATTTTTATCGCCTGTCTAATCTTATTTCCTGCCTTTCCTGATTCTTATTTTTTAACGAAACCATCTTGAATGCTTACTGTGTGCCAAGCACTTTAAAAATAATAATGGGTTTAATCTCAAACTAACCCTGTGAGGTAAATTCATGCCCATTTTACAGATGAAGAAACTGACACAAAGAGAGGTTGAATATGTTGCCTAAAACTGCACAGCTTGTAAACTGCAAACGTGGCATTTAGAAATCGGCAGTCTGGCTCCAGTGTCTGTGTTCTAACAAATATCTTGTGTTGCTTTCCTGTCCCCGACTGTCCTACTTCCTAGTCACTTCAGACTTCTGTTTAGTTTCATGATACTGCAAGCATTTCCATTCCACTGAACAAGAAATGCTTAGCTTTTTAAAAACAGAAACATGTTGTTCCTCTTAGAATCTCCTGTAACTAGTGCAGTGCTTAGCATGAAGTAGACCGTATATGAATAAATGAGCCAATCCATCAGTCTATCAGCCAGCTTTCTCTGGTGCAGTTTTCCTTTCAGTCACGAGTGAAGGACCAGGGAGAGAGTGCCTGACCCTAGAGCAGAAAAATTGTACTGATCCTCCCAAGGGCTTTGTCTTTGTTTTGTATCATGGCTTCTTTAGCCACCTAAACTAACTAAAACTGACCCTGAGTGATTCCATGGGTACTGAGCCTCCCAGGGGCTCCATGAAAATGCTTTTCAAAAACAGATGCAATTGTATCCCCAGCATTTGGGAACTGCACCGGCTCTGACAGAGGCATATTTTGGTTCTTAGCAAGTATCAAACAAACAAGCATGTCTATTATCTTTTGAGTAGTAGGTAGGGAAATTATTATTAAAGTTTTCCCGTCTATTTTTAGGGACATAATTCTAACACATGAAAAGGAAAAATAATATCCTCCTTATATGGATAATGTTTCAATATGAATATTATTTTTAGGCCTAGGACTTAGATTCAGAAGCCTAAGTTGGTTGGTTTTTTTATTTTATTTTTTCCATCACCATTTATCCCCCATATACCCTCTTTCACCTCCCTGAACCTCTCCCCCCACAATCGCTACACTGTTGTCCATGTCTATGAGTTCTTTCTCTTTTTTTCTTTTTTGCTCAATTCCTCCACCTTCCCCAACTCCCCCTGCCGCCCGCCAGAGCTGTCTGTCTGTTCTTTATCTGAGTCTGTTTCTATTTTGCTTGTTAGTTCCGTTTGTTCATTAAATTCCGCATATGAGTGAAATCATATGGTACTTGTCTTTCTCTGACTGGCTTATTTCACTTAGCGTGATGTTCTCCAAGGCCATCTATGCTGTGGCAAAGGGTAACATTTTCTTCCTTTTTATGGCTGAGTAGTATTGCAATGTGTAAATGTACAACCTGTTTTATCCACTCATCTACTGATGGACACTTGGGCTGCTTCCAGATCTTGGTTATTGTAAATAATGCTGCAATGAACAAAGGGGTTCATCTATTCTCTCAAGTTAGTGTTTCAGGTTGCAATTCTCCCTCTGGGAATTTATCCAAAGAAGCCTAAGGTTTAAGTAGCCCAGCTCTGCTACTTCCAAACTCTGTGACCTTGGCCATGACAATAACCTCTTTGTGTTTCTGTTTCCTCAATCTAAAGGAAAGAACATTCAGACAAACACAAGTGCCTACACACACACACACACACACACACACACACACACACACACACACACACACACACACACACACACCCGTACATGACTATTGCAAGAATCAAATAAAAAGTATATGAAAGTACCTAGAAAATTTTTATTTAAGAAATGCACAAGTTTAGCTAATATTAGGAAAGTAATGATTATCCTTGTAATCCTCAGAAAGGGAATAGGCTAAGAGAATGATTTAGGAGTGTTCACAAAACACATCTATAATTACCTTAAAAAATTGACTAAAAAAACTAGACAGGGCTGATGATAGCTGGTAGGATGCCAGGAGTCTCACATTTGAGAAAAGCAGTTTTCACTTAATCTTTTCATTTTTATTTAGCTTCAGAGAGCCTTTGTTTTAAGAGTAACTTATCAATATGCTCAGTCCCATTCTCTTCCTTCAAGTGGCCCTCACTTTGACCCTCATAGCAGATAGATAACATCACACAATAAGGAAACCACTGGTCGTTCTGTATGCATGCAGGGTCTTGTCCTCAGCTGCTCCTCACTCTGAATCTATGGTGTTCCTGGATGCAGACTTTGGTTATAAAACATTTTCTTGTTGTCTTTGCATAATTACAACCTTGCCCTTTCCAAAGATTATCTCCTTAATCAAACTTTAGTCAAGCTCACCTGAGCCCTGTTTTGATCTGACCCTGTCCTTGGGCCTCATCGGGAAAAAAAAAAATCCTAAGTCAATTTAGTGAGAATCCCTCACCCTATATATCTGATTATCTGTAATATCTGATCAAATACGTCATTCCCCACCATCCCTCAGGTGATATTTGATCACTCTAGCCTGCCGTCAGCAAGAATCCTGTCCAGTCTGTTTAACTAGATTCTCCCTTACTTCTGATATCTTCTTTTAGTAATTTTTCATCCATAGACCCTTACTCTGCCCCATGACTATAAATCCATGTTTCCTTGTATTGTATTCAGAGTTCAGCCTGGTCTCTCTCCTCTCCTGCAAAACCCCATTGCAGTAGTGCCTTGAAGGTAGCCTTCATTACCATCTTTAACAAGAATGTTTAATGAGAACATTTTTTTCTTTAATACTCTTTGAATGTGATTCCCTGAATTGGCTCTTCTTAACAGTAATACCGGTTCATGGTCATGGTTATGCTGCCTCATGCCACCCTTGAAGAAATACCCCCTACTTCTTGGTTCAGCTCAGCTCTGAGATCATGCAGGTTTATGCTAGTCACCAGATTGAGCACCCATCACATTGCAGTCTTCCTAAAATTGTAATTCTGAATACATGTGCTTCATTATTGCCCATGAGGGAAAGTTTGCCAAGCTTGGTAGTACATGTGGAATTCTATAAGTATGTAATTTTGTTTAGAAAAAGTCACATACCCACATGAGAACTTTAAGGATCATGTTGTTATCTGTGGAGTGTACTCCATGTCCCCACCTGTTCCTGGTGGAAATGAGATTCTTGGGGTACCATGGGAACAAGAATTTCCTGAGGCTCCCACAGGAGCATGAGTTATTGCAGAAAGATTTATTGGTGATGTAACACTAAGGAAATTTCCCTCCAAGGTCCCATCTCGCTCTATCCCACCATGGAAAAAGTCTCATTTTGTTTTCAGCAGAGCTAGAATCAAAGCCAATGCCCAGAGTTTCTGCTCCATATTAAAGTCCAATCCAGTCGAGCATCGGGCTAGGTTAGCTTGTTCTCCCAGCTGCAGTCCCTTGTGTCTAAAATTCACCTGACTCTGGGCCATACAGATTCTAGCACCACATGGCAGGTTAGCACAGGTCACAGAGCAAGCAAGTGTAAGGAAGCAGAAGCAAAGCAAGAGGAAAAAGAGAGAGATCGTTCTTTGTTTTGGAGATTGTAACTAGGAGCTTAACCAATGAATCCTTTAGAATTTTTTGTGCTTGCCAGTAGCTCAATCCCCTCTAGCCAATTATGTTTTTCCAAGGTTAGACTGATGGGCATGTATCCATCTTCCCCTTTGTTGTGTCCTTTCCCCCAGTGATCTACAAGGAATGGACTGGTTGTTCCCTGTGGAGTGTGAAGTTGCAGCTTCCTGGTGAAGCTGCCCAGGTGACCATGCTTATAATGTCTGGCCTCCCCTTTGCTCCTTTCCTACTATTAAAATTAATAATTATTTAATTATAATGGTAATGATATGATAAAATTCACTTACTAAGAAATTCTGCCATGACTTTTTTCCCCCTTGACCAAATGAATAAGTGAATGCATGATTCTTACTTTTACCCAACAAGAATTTTAAAATAAAGTATCGGTTGAAGCCAAAGAAGCTCATGTGGCAGATGATTTGCAAATACAGTGTTTTCAAACTAGAGTTTATAAAGCCCATTGCCCTCCTTTGGCATCAATTGCTAATATACTTCACGTCAGTGAATACCTGCATAGGAGCTGCATAAATCCCAGCTGCACCTCCGTCGCCAGTCTCAGTCATCTAGGTACAGGTTGCTGGAAAACTGAAACAGCCAAGCTGAGCAGATGGAGCCTTTAGGACCCCATCGGGCAGGGTCCTGAATGAAATGATTTTTTCTCTGTAGCCTTCTTAGTTAATTGATTTGTACTTTTAAAAGTCATTCTAATTGAAATTCAGCTAGTGAGCTCTCATTCCTTAAGTTCTTCTAATTTGTAGCAAAATGAGTTGAAAGGGTTTTATCAAAGATCAATTTTCAGACTCAAAGAGGGTGAGCCATATAAAAAAGGTCTATATGCAGGCACAGAGTATGGTTTTACTACTCCCAACTAATCAGAGGGAAGAGACTAAAAGTGTGAATTTTAGGCAATTTTGAAAGAAATTAAAATAAGTATATTTTTTAAAATACAGTAATTTGAACTCTGTGGTGAGAGCTTATTGTCTAATGAAGATACCTGCACTCACAAAGGAGAGTGATTTGTAAGCAGGAGTACCAATCTGCATACAGTCCTTCAGAGTGCTCTTTCAGCAGATTAAAGACTTCCCCTTCTAACCTTGTTAACCCAATACAACTAAGGGAACCTATGGAAGCATAAATAAAACAAAGGAAGAAGAAAATCTCAGCATTTCAAATCCTAACCTCTAAAAATGCACAAATTCAGTTTTCTTGCAAGGAGAATTCCACTGCAAGGAAGACTTAAGTTATCTGCTCAACTCCAAATATTATTTCCAAGTCAATTGTTTCATTCATTCATTCATTCAATAACAATTATTTATCTAGTGTTAGCTCTGTGCTGTGTACTTTTTCAGACATTAGAGATACAGCGGAAAAGAAAGGAGCACACAACATTGTGGATCTTTGTGTTGGAAGAAACAGGACAACAAAAGTAAACATATAAATATATGTAATTTCACACACTGGTTAGTTACATATTAAAAAAATAGCAGTGTAAAATGATAGAATGTGAGGTATGGGGATATAAGAAATAAGGATTTGAGTAGATTAGGAAATAAGGATTTCCTAATCAACTAGAGTGATTAGGAAAGCTCTTCAATTAGGTAATACTTGAGCTGAGTCTTGAGTATGAGGAAAATTCTAAAAGCCTCAGTCTCCTTATCTGAAAAGTGAGCATAATGGCAGTATATCTTCCATAAGGTTGTGAAAAACACTAATACCTTGCACTGAAGATATTTTCCGATTGAATGATGACACATTGTCAATAATCAATGACTGATAATTATTAATGTTATTAATACTCAACATTGTAATGTTAGGCATTATGATGATGACAAGTGTGGACATATGTGAATAATAATACCAATGAAAAATGTTCTCTAGAGAGAATGAAATCAGCTGGTATCATTGTTGAAAATGCACAATTAATTAAAAAATTAAGTAGGTAGAATGATTATAACAGAGCAAGAAAAAACTGTAAAAATCAAAAGCTATATCATTATCTAACAAAGTGTTTTGCCACTTATAATCATGTTAAATCAAAATAATGCTGCTTAGCATTTATATAATATCTTTTATCTGAACACCTTAGCATGCTTGGGTCATTTCTGGGTGTAAAAGCTATTAATCTCTATTGATGTTTGATCAAAACAACTTTTGTCAGT
This sequence comes from Miniopterus natalensis, assembly GCF_054644295.1. Lineage (NCBI taxonomy): Eukaryota > Metazoa > Chordata > Mammalia > Chiroptera > Miniopteridae > Miniopterus > Miniopterus natalensis. Next base: position 42,497,149 of record NC_142089.1, read on the forward strand.
TATAATACTACAAGGTAGAATCAGAATTACAGGTGAACCAGAGTCTTGTATCTCACACAGAACATGATTTCTACCCCTCCAGCACTCCAACAGTGGCAGGATGGTGTAGAATGTGCATTTGTTTGAGATTCACAGGTCTCTGCATATCTATTATTTTTTGACACGTACTGTGTAAATTTTAAGAGGATCCTTAACATCTTGAAGGCTTAGTGTTCTTATCTGTAAAAGGGAGATAGTAGTTCTTAATCACAGGCTGCTTTTGATGTTTAAGCGATTTAATACATGCAAAGTTGCTAGTGTAATGTTGGTTATGGAGTGCTGAACAGAACAAATTCGGTGTCTCCCTAGTGGGAAGAACAGCCACAAACAAACAAGTGGGCAAAATACTATGAAAAATAAAATAATATGAAAATGAAATAATAATGAAAATGTCATTTAAAAATGCCAAGGATTCTTTTTTTGTAGCAGTGGATATTTTGGAAATAAATTTGAAGAGGACAGAAGTCATTCTTCCTTAAGTTACTTGGTGGAGGGCTTAACACAACAAAAATGTCATACTTAAAAATTGATTAGATAAAGGTGATTGATTATTACAGTTCCAGAGATAGTGATGTGAGGAAAATATAGCTATAGGAAAATAAAATGAAAACTAAGAGTGTGTCTGCTTCACGCTCCACAGTCTAAAATCTGCTGGGACATACAAAGAAAGAAATACACTTGACCAAAGAAGAATATTCCTCTCTCTGGAAAGGTCACCCTCTTAAACAGCTTGTAGAGGAAAGAACAGAGACAAAGGGGTGTGAGGGAGAAAGGAAAAAACACTCCTCCAGGGTAAATCAGCGCATTCAGCTTTGTCAGCCAAAGAGGTTACTACTTTTGTCAGAACCACAACCTACCCAAGGGCCATAAGAACAAGGCGGAATGCTGCAACTGAACGGAACGAGCCACAAATAAGTTGCCTTTACCCCAAAAAGAGATGAAAAAAAAGAGATCCGTGCTGACCCTCTGACTTTGGAGAGCCCATGTTTCAGAAGTTCACGTTTATTATAAACAATTTGCAAAGGACTCCAATTTACTTGACACATGTAGACAGGACTGAATGAACTTACATAATTGCCAAGTTGTCTTGGGAGAGAAGTGTTCTACTGTCAGCTACCTCTCTCTGTTATTTTCCCCTTGGGTATCTACCCACTTGAGGATTAAAGGTTGTGGGCCACCTGAAACCAAAAGGAAGGCATCAGGTCCTTTTTGTATACGATTGATATACAGATTTTGCTGACATTACTACAAAAAATGCCTGCCAAAGAGCAAAAGCGACCACAGGGCCCCAGACCATTGTACATCTTTCTTACACATAGTGGGAGCTTAATGATCATTATTCAATAATTGACCTATTTCATGAGACTATTTGTCAAAAGGGTATGTTTACACACTCTCTAGCAGCCTGTTATTATCCTGCCGCTGCAATTATGAAAACCAAAAAGAAGTGGCAGCTAGAAATGGGAATTTTTCTATGTGTTTTAGCACTACAATTTTCACACATACACATAAATTGCATTTCCTTCAAGTAAATTCACTAGCTTCTGCCACTCAAATGTCTTCCCTGGTTTCTTCTGAAAACTCAAGCTACTTGTCTTACTGGCACTGGTAGTTTCCTTGCAACATAATACAAAACATTTTGGCAAAGAGCAGCCCTAGGAAGAACAAACACTGCAAATGGCAGATGATTCATTAACACTGTATTCTTATCCTTATGACAGAAAGCTATGTAAAAAGACTTTTCCATTCACTTTATTATTTTAATAAAATAAGGAATCAGGCAGATATGTGAAGCAGGAGTCCTGAGACTCTTTTGAATGTTGATTCCACCCAAGTATTATTGAGAATGATTTTGTCTATTTTTTGAGGATGAGTAACATTGAGAAAAGTGGGGTGACATAGTCAAGTTCACACATTAAGTCAAGGGTAGAGAAATCAGGTATTCTGACCACCAGAAATATGCCCTGTTCTTGTGAACACTCAAAGTGCAGAGTCATCCAAAATTTCCCAGATGTATCAATGTAGGAGGAAAGTCACTGAAGCGGGTAATAACAATAACAATTTTTTTAAAAGCTCAGAAAATTGCTTTGTGACGCTTAAAGATACATAAGAATATAAAGAACACAATTATCATAAAGAACATAAGGCAGGTGGAATACCATTCGCAGTATTTGCCACTCCCAATTCGTAGGGCAAAGGAGATGGGCCTCCTGCGGGTGGCATCTTTGTGTTCCCTACACTCTCTTTGGCAGAGGAGTGGTGTCACCCAGCCCATCTCTAGATAGCACGAGTACTGAAGTCAAATACATTTTGGCAATTGTGGATGACTGTCCCAGAACCTTAAAGATACCTACGGAGTCTGGGAGAATTCCTGAAATAAATATTTAGGCTTTTAAATTATCAATTGCAAAGGCTATAAAATTGTAACAATAACATCAAAAGAATCGGCCTCCCTCCAGATCACAGCATGATGAGATTTGAACACAGAATGTTTCAAAGGAGCCACATTCTCTGGTTTGGCATAATTTACATGATGTGTTGGCAACCCATGTTTTTATCAACATCAAAAAAATGTATATAGTGCAGTAATTACTGATAAGCTAATAACTTTGAAGAAAGGTCTACTAATTTTTCCATTTTTCTAGTCCATTTTTTTAGGGAAGATTTTTCCTATTAAAACATATAAATGAATATCCCCAATAAGCTGATTTTGGAAATATGGACCATCTATGAAAGCAGTATCGCACAGTGGTTGTGTGTCAGGCTTTCCAGGCAAGTCAGCCTGAGTTGTAATCTCAGCTGCACTGATTCCCACCTCTGTGTCATGTCATAGTCATTTATTATCTGTGTTGAAGGTAATTGATTTGATTGGCACCCCACATCTACTCTCCCCCCTTCCTTCTAGAATGCCTTTCTTTTTTAAAAAATTTATTTTATTGTTGAAAGTATCACATATATCTCCCCCCCCCCCTCCCCCCCAAGGCTGCCTTTCTTTACTGCTGAGGCTAGAAAGCCGAAAACTACATTTCTCAGATTTCCTTGCAGCCAGGATCTGGCATCAAATTAGATTCACCAATCAGATGTACTCACTGATTTTTGAAAGGTAACGGAGAAATCACGTAGACCATATTCCCATTGCTCTTAGCTCTGTTTTTTTGCTGGCTAAGAATATTATGGAAATGAGGGCTTTTCTGCAACAGTGCACTAGCGTCTAGCTTTCTAAGTTTCAAGAGGAGATCATGATGGCTTCTAAAGCTTCTATGTCCTTCCTTCTAGTTCCATAGTTTGCTGCTACAGCTGTGTGTTTTCTTACATTCAACACCTCAGCAGATACTTCCTGATCTCCCCACCTTTTCCCTAGAAGATCAGTCCTGTCCTGTTGTTTGTGTCCTGTACGTTTGTTGGAAATTATTTCTAGAAGCCCAGCCTAGAACTTAACTCCTCTTATTCTTCAGTGATTTTTATAAACACCTAAGTCCATGTGTTAATTCTATTTCTCTTAAACTGCCTTAAGCTTTAGTGTCCTTACCTACAAATTGGGTGTTTGCTTAAAAAGGGTGTTGTGAGAATGAAGTCAGCTGTCTTATGTAAATACTTGGCCCAATGCTAGACACACAGTAAACAGCCGGTATGTGTTTGATATTATTATTTTAAATATCAATTTAATGCTGCTCTACCCACAGATGTCCTCTCTCTAAACCTTGTACACTCATTCAATGATGGTAATAGAAACATTGAGAAAAAGAAATTGAATAGGAACAATTGAGATAAGAGAAAATGCGTCTAGGATTTCCTGATCATATCAATAACAAGGCTGTCAGGCATATTCCATAAAGACAGATACAAGCTGGGAGAGTTATCTGGAAATGTTCCAAGAAAAAAGAGGAAATGTGTCTCTGGCCACTAAAGAAAACGTCAGAAGGATGATATAAGAACAAGGGAGCAAAGTGAATGGGGTGGAGGGATCTTTTTGGCGAGCTCTATCCCACCAAAACAACTAACTGTGGAAATAATAGTAAGAATGCCCCAGTGCTGATGTTACAAATCAGAATGTAAAACTTTGGACACTGGGTAGCTAAATGTCCTAGGGTAAGGTATTTCTTTTGACCTCAGTACCTAAAATGCCTGCTGCCTTGTTCACTGCCCCTTGACCTAGAATTATTCTAATGCTATTTAATCTCTGACTTAAAGAAAATACACTGAAGGGGTTCATTACAGGGACCAGCAGAAATAAGGATTATGAGAGTATTTATAGCACTGATCTTAATCATTTTCATCATCTTTTGGATGTGCTTTAAATTAGCAATTTCTCCCCCACCTTTGCCAGGTTCAGTCAATCAATCTTGCCTGGAAGTTTAAGCAGAATCTCTCGTATGCAAATTGGAGGTCACATCATAGGAGATAAAATTAGAAGAGGCTCCACAAAGAGACTTTAATGGAAGCTATTGATCAGCTCATTACCTGGCCTTCAGTTTTTAGATGTCATTAGCAGGAAAGAATTTAACTGAAAAGGCTCATTAGTATAGGGAGGGTGCACTGGAATGAGAAATGTGTGAAGGTAAGAATCAGGTATCACAGCTCTTCAGATGTGTATAAAGTATGTCCTGTGCTCCTGAAAGAGCAGAGGAGAGGCCTCCCTAAAAGCAGCTCCCTTTTTGCATCCTGCTTCCCCCAGAAAATATGTTGTTAGAAATTCACATCCAGACACAACTTTGAAAAGAGAGCTGTCTCTTCCTGTTCACCCCATTCGATCCTTAGAAATTACAAAATTAATATATTGAATTTATGACCCAATCAGAAGTAGAGCCCAGATTTCCTGATGGTTCACTCAAGTGAGTTTTCTTCCATATTATATTTTGTTACTTCCAGTGCATATGATTTATGTCTTGAAGTAATTTCTTTCTTTCTTTCTCAATTATCTGGTTAAGGCTGAGCACAGACTCTAAATTAATTTTTTATTTTTAACATTACATTTCATTATTTACTGGATATGTCGGGTTTAAAAGAAATTCACAAATCTTCATATGAATGTCATTCTCAGCATTTCACTTTATTATACGCAGGGTAGATCTAGCTTTAGAGAAATTCATAAATTTTCACAGAATGTGACAGTCATGGAAACTAGGGTTTTAGAAATATAATTTACAAAGTTCAAATGAGAGGCCTTGACTTCACACTGTTCATAGACATATTGGTGGGCTCTGAGAAGAAAAAATCTCCCAAAAGAGAGAGGAAAACCATGAGGAAGGTCAAAAGGTAGAGTGTACTGTTTATCTTATCTTACCCAGTCAAAAAAATATCTTTAATTTTAGGAAGAAAAATCAGAATTTCAAAGTGATGGAGAAAAATCCATAATCTGCATCTAAGCCACCTATCTCAAACTCATTAGGAAAGATCCTCAAAAAACTTTGGCTCTTCTCTTGATCTTGTAAATAATTCTATGACATCTGGTGTCGTGAGCAAGGGAGCATCCCGACAGGAGTCACCCACACATTTTCTGTCTTTCCAAAACGCCAGGTTTATTAGGGGAGACCTTGACAAAAAGCCAATAGAGTCACACGCAGGTTACACCCAGAAAGGGGGAGCTTACGCCATAGAAGCCAGCAGGTCAAGGCCCGGACCAAGCCTGGGCTCAGGCTGGGCTGCGGGCCAGGGGGAGTCTGGGGAGCGGGAGCCTGGCGGAGCTTCGGGCGTCACCCTGTCACAGCCCGGCTGGCCTGAGTTCTTGTAGCCCTTAGGGGTGGCGGTCCCACTCACGCCGGCGTCCAGAGGGAGTGAGAAAGAGGCAGATGTGTTCACATCCTCGCTTAAATCTCTGGGACCTCAGTTCATGGGGCAAATGAGAAATTGGCAGATATAAACGTCTGGCTTTAGAATCTTTCCTCAAAAGTACGGGGCACTATAAACCCTTTGTAAGTTTGCCAGCACTGTCCTGAGGTAAATAAAAAATGTAAGATAACCAATATTTTAAATAAAATTTTAAAAAGACAACTACATTATGAGATTAAAGAGGACAGGGATTGATTACTTAATCGAAACTCCTATTCCAGAAGGAAAGTAGATGAAATAAGCAGATAAAAGTGCTTCCTAGCCTTTCATGGCCTTGTTTTTTATGTGCTTCAACTTCCTTTCTCCAGCCCTCAATCCTGTGCCCTATTTCACGGACTTTTTTCCACTCATCCTGGGAACCTCAGGACACTGAGGAAATTTGATGTTCATACATTTTATTTTTAGGATATCACATTATGTAATATCTTAGGCTGGTGTCATTCATTCCAAAAACTGCTGTTTTGAGCGAGAACAGAGAAAAATGTGCCCAGTAGATATAAACCTTTTACATTCAAACTGTCTTGAAAACACCTTATAAAAACTCAGCAATCCTTCCTGACAGTATTTTTCTTCTTTTTATCCATTAACAAATACATATGACTCTAGGTTCATTTTCAAAGTCTAATGCCTGCACCTCTATTTCTGGCAGTATTTCTCAATTAATTAACATTCCTGAGAGCACCGTTAGACACAATATGGGAAAAGGTAACTTTCATTTATTTGGTTTCCCTGCTGTGTGAAGGATGTTACAACTCCAGTATACTTCATCGTTTGAAACGCATCCTTTTGCTCCCCCACCAAGGATACCCCTGAAAGTCAGAGACAGGGACAGGAAAGGAGGGAGGGCGCAAAGATAAATACCCACCAGTGTTGTGTACGTACTGAGGCTCAACTAGCAATAGGGCTCTGCCACATAAAGGGCCCCCAGTTGTGTCTGCTCGCTCCTCAAAGTGCTCTTTTCATCTCAAAGGAGGAAATTTTGCAGGATGTCACTGACAAACGAGATCAATGTCAATTTTGAAATTCTGCGTGGAAAACAATAGTGAGCTTCTGACCAGCAATTAGCACAAAATCAAAACATCTTATAGTTTTACGCTGAATTCGTAGAACTGTTTCAACATGGTATTTATTTGAAAGGCTTTTCATTAGCTCCATCAAGCACTGGGTCCATGCATCCTGCTAATGCAGCTAGTCTGCTGTTTGAACAGAATTCTGCAGGAGTGAAATAGGGCAGCAATCCTAGAATGCTGCTGGAATGCTCATGGACGAGCCAGCCTAGTCATTAGCTTTATTGCTAACAAAGAGGAAAATAGTGCATATAATTACATGGATTGCAGAGCCAGCAATGAAACTTGGCACGGGGGAGTTATTTCCCTGCCACCATTACTTCATCAGGATCAGAAGTCGCCTGTAGGCCTTCAAGGGAACACAGGGTTGGGAACAAAATAAACATGTGTTTTCTTTTTGCTGTAGATTGTTTTTTCACCCCTAAGCAAACCTCTCTCTAGTCCCTGCCAGTTAAACTATTTTTAGAAGTCAGTGAACCCAATGAGTCAGTGGCTTCAGGCTTCTTATGATTACTCTAACGTCAATTCAGTATTACTGGCAAAATAACAATATTGGTGTGACTATGAGATAATGAGAAGTGAAATTCAGGGAAGTTTAAGTGATTCAAAATTACAAGGTTGGCTGTGTGTGTGTGTGTGTGTGTGTGTGTGTGTGTGTGTGTGTGTGTGTGTCTGCAGCACCCGGTGGCTGGCAGCTCCTTTCTGTGGGCAGCTAGTGTCTTCTACACATATCTTGTTCATTGCCATCACTGAAATAGAAGATACACTAAAGTTTTGAGGCTAAGTCACAGATAGCATACCCCTCAGTGCCACAAACAGATGTGAACTCAGGACCAGATGGATCTACTACATGGAACTATTTGGGGAAGCCTTACATTCTTATTCTGCAGAGCTCCTTGGGATATTAGCTTCTTACTCATCCTTGCACCTCTCTTATTTCTCCTATGCAATTAAATGGCATAATATATATGTGATTCACCAGCATAGTTCCTGACACAAAGCAGACTTTCTCCCTTCTCCAGAAACATTCCTGTTCCTCTTTGCTTTTGTAGCAAAAGAGCCCTCACTTTTGAATTCAAAGCACCCTTCCTGACAATGATCTTGAGCCACTCAGATTCTTCCCTATAATGTGAAGATCATATAACTGCCCAACCTCTCCCAAAGGGTTGATGTAAAAATCAAAGGAGATCATGCATATGAAATTGTTTTGTTTATGGCTGGTTGGCTGTTTTTACTTCAGAGTTCTACATGAAGTTCGTGAAGCATCGTTGCTGGAAGCCATGGGATTTCTTTCCTCCAGGAAATCAACTTTGTCTTTTACCTATATTTTCTTTGGCAAATCATACCTATTGATTATAAAAAATATGCAGTGCCCAGTGATTTATAAAATAAAATAAGAACATGGCCCCTGAAAGCTTTGGGGATATTGGTGAGATGAAATATTACCATGCAGAGTGAAGATAAATGACAGTTCCAAATAGCCTTATGGTTGGAGGCCTCCCTCCCAGTGAACCAGCTCAGCTAACAGATGCAGCTGCGGCAAATAATAGCCAGGGAGTAATGATCATTGTGATTTCAGTCCATTATTACCAGAAGGCTTATATGCATAAAATGTAGGTCAAAGCATTCCTTTTAAGGCCATATTTATCTTCAGAATATGAAGCATGAAAATGTTGTCTCAGCACTAAAGAAACAGGTGATAAATTAATAGTCTCCAATGTGCTATTTAAATGACAACATTCAATTTCTATCTCCTCAAAGAAATATACATTCCACAAGGTAGAGGCCCACACTTATTTTATTTTTGACCATTTCTCAGGGCTTAGCGCAGTGTCTGCCTCATACAGACCTTCAATCAAATACATGTAAAAGATTATTTAGTTAATGATTGAGACCTAGCAATTGCTGTACTTACTTATTTACAACTTATTCCCTATTAAACTGCCTCCTCCATGAGGAAGGATTATATTGTGTTCATCTTTATTAAAACTCTATTTAGGATGGTGCTTATTCAGTAAAGAAGCAGATATAAGAAGGTTGCCAAAGCCCAGCCAGCATGGTGCAGTGGTTGAGAGTCGACCCATGAACCAAGAGGTCGGATTCCCGGTTCGATTCCCAGTCAGGGCACATGCCCGGGTTTCAGGCTCAATCCCCAGTAGGGGGCGTGCAGGATGCAGCTGATAATGACTCTCTCTCATCATTGATGTTTCTATCTCTCTCTCCCTCTCCCCTCCTCTCTCTGAAATCAATAAAAACATTTAAAATTAAAAAAAGAAGAGGTCTGCAGTGTAAGAAGCTGCTTTCTCTTCTGGGTCTCCAGCACATGTAAGAAGAGAATACAAATTCTATAACGGTAAGACTTGTCCTCAGGATTAAACCAGCAAGAGGAACTGATCAATAAAACAGTACAGAAACTCATGGATGAAAGAGTGTAGAGGAAAGACAAGGAAATTAAAGGGATGTTCTGGGCTTAGGCTAATAGGCACAGAAGACCGAAGGTAACTCTGTGACATGTGGAGAGCAAAAAGGTATGAAGGGAATTAGGAAGTCAAAGAAGTCAATAGAGAGTGGTAAACAGAGCATGTTGCTTTCTAACTGTCAGAGCACAAAGAAAATTTTAAAGTTCAGTTATGAGTTTCAACTGTAAGAATTTAAAAGAAACGGCATGGAGACCATTGTCGAAGGGTGAGTGGTGCGTTTAGATGTAATTATGTGAGGAATAGGGCAGTTTTGATTAAGAAAACCTGTGCCTTGGAGTATAGGGAACTGATTATTAAGCTGAGTCAGTAAATTCAGACGGCTGGAGATAAACCAGCAGCTGCTTTGCATAGAATTTAGTGTTCCCATCTTGGTGAATAACACACTATATTTGGCCTTTAGTTAAAATTGGTTTAAACAATGCTTTTTCAAAGAGATGGTATAGAAATGTATCATGATATTTCCTATAAATTCTATTCAAACATTTGAAAATTATGGGGGAAAAACAGAAATCGGCTCTCTTTTATATGCATTTCCCTTTATATACTATATCACAAGCTTTAATATAAATATGAATTTTAATAGTCTCTTACTGAAATATGCTTCCTATATTTTCTGAAACAAGTTTTAAAAGTGAAAAAATAATTGAACAATATTTTGGGTTCCTCACAATTACTGATTTGTTCATTTAAACTTATGTTCATCCTGGCTTTTTAAAAAAACCAATTCAGGTGTATATACACTCCCCCTACCACCTGGCAGGTGATAGTGGTAATAATTCACCATGGTGAGATGCAATGTTTTAAACACTTTATATCTAACTAAACACTTTGGGAAATTAGGTAGCAGAACAACTTAGAAGTACAAAAATGGATACAGTAATCTGTGAGCTTACTTTAATATTAGGTTTTAGGGAAAAATGATAAAAATATGAATACCAATTGGTCAGTGTGGAAAGCAAATTTATTTAAAACAATCCTAGTACATGCAAGGGCTGTAATTTTTTAAGGAAAGATCAATTGATCAACTTATATTGATCTATCTTAGAACTGTTATCTCTCTTTCAAGTAATCATTTCCTCTCGAAACCACATTACTAAAATTTGGTCTCATTTATGAAGAGATATACCTTTCTTTCTATCTCTAAATAAAAAGTGAATTCAAAAGTGATTCAAAAATGAGTCTCTGGGATATTTGTATCAAGGAACTCAGTAAATCTTTTTTAAAATCTCTATAAATGTGCATTGATGCACAAGTAAATAATTGCATTTAAAATTTTTATTTAATGCACCTGGCCAGCGTGGCTCAGTGGTGGAGCATCCACCTATGATCCAGGAGATCGATTCCCGGTCAGGCCACATGCCCGGGTTGTTGGCCCACTCCCCAGTGGGGGCATGAAAGAGGCAGCTGATCAGTGGCTCTCATTATTGATGTTTCTATCTCTCCCTCTCCCTTCCTCTCTCTGAAATCAATAAAGACATATTAAATGACAATAATAATTTTTTATTTAATAGGAAATATATGTAAACTAAGCTGCAAAACAAATAGTATATTTATCCACTTACACTGTATTTAATATGTATATTCACTTAAGAGAAATTATAATTTTTTAAAATAAATCAACCCTCAAAGTAATGTCTACAAACATGACGATACTTGAAGTCTGTACTTTTTGCTTTTGCTGAGGCCACCTTATGCACTGCTACATTTTTATAAAAGTACCTGCTATCCTTCAAGTTGTTCAGGCATCTACCTGAGGGCACACACTAAAGATCTGCTTCTTTTGTACAAGCCCTTAGGACCCAGTGAAATCAATCAGTGAGAAATGAATGAGAATGCAGTCCCCTTTACAGGCTACCAAAATGTAAATAAATAAACATAAAACACAGTTATTACTTGAAGGTAGTAAAAGTACATGTCTCTAGCCAGAGAGAATCAATTGAAAAATTTCTACAAACAATAATAACATGATTGCATACCAACCTAGCACAAAGAAATCGATAGACTTTATATATGCAGATAAAAGCATTTAAAAGCTATGAGAAAACATGTCTACCCACAATACCAATAAAATAATTATAAAAAGAAATATATAAAATTTGTGTTAAAAAAGAAATGTTACTGAGGGAGGGAAAAGATTTAGAGAAACAAAAAGGCATATAATCTTGAATAAGAAAATTAAAGATTTTTATTCTGAGATTAATTAAAAAGTAATACAATCACAATAAAAATACTGATAGTATTTTTTGTAGGAGATATTAGGGACCTATTCTGAATTCAACAGGAAATAAAAACAAGAGAACAACACTTTTCAGGAAAATTTTTAAGAGAGGGAAAGCAATAGGGAGAAATTAAGAGATAGTAACTATAGTATAAAATGATAATAAATTAGCACTGTAGTTCTGGTGATAAACAGAATGACCGGGGAAACAGTAAAATGTAAGAAAACAGATACAAATGCATATAGGAATTAGGTGATGATAACAATAGCATTTCAGATTAGTGCAGGAAATGTGAATTATTCAATGAATAATGTCGAAAAAACTAGGACATCTGATAAAATGAATTTCCGATGTATGAAAGGTTTAAACCTGAAAATACAAACATGAAAGTACTGGCAGAATTTTTTTGGATTATCTTAAGGAGGCAGCTTCTTATTAAGTTTGACATGAAACCTAGAATTTGTAACAAACCAGCTAAGTTAAAATTTTTATTTTCAGCTTAAAAATTTTATTTTTTAGGGGGCAACCAGTAATTTCTAAGTAAAGATAAATAGCGAGTAACAATTAGAAAAATCATATTTGCTAGTCATATTATAAAATATTTAATTTTCTGCTTTTGTAGAGAACCCTAGAGAAAAGTTCTCTAGAGAACTCAAGAGAAAGGCCACCACAAGGTGGGCAAAGGTTTGTGGGCACATTTTATTGACACTCATTTAGCACATATTAATGGAGTATCTATTATATCCCAAACACTGATCCACAACTAGTGATTCATCAATGAACAAAACAAAGTAAAGACCCTGATCTCATGTAAATGACATTATGGTAGTGGGCAGCAATTAATAAGTATAATAAATAAGTAAATTGTGTAGTATATCAGAAGGTCAGGTTCTATGGGAGAAAAGAGCAGAGTATGGCTATGAGGAGGCAGAGTCAGGGGTAAGAGAGGTCAGGATGAATTTTATGGAGAAGGTGACATTTGAACAAAATCTTGAAGGCATTGAGAGAGGAGTTAGCACAAAGAATATTTTGTAGATCGCATAATAACATTGTAAAGAAGAGCTAGTGTAAATATCTTAAGACAACGGCATGCTTGGAATACTTGAGGAAATGCAAATCAGTAGAATCAGAGCAGAACAGATGAGAAGGAAAGGGGTTGGTGATTAAGCCTAAGAAGAAATGGGGGCCAGGCCATGTAGGGAATTTTAAGTCTGAGTAAAAGGAGCACTTGAAGGATTTGTTCAGAGTAGTGGCATAACCAGACTCACTATTTAACAAGGTCACTTTGGCTAGTATATTGAGATCCGATTGTAAGACAGCGAGAATGGAAGCAAGATCAAATCAGGAGGGCTTCCTGGTTAGCCCAGTAATAAATGCCTGTCCACTGTGGTAGCAGAGGTGGGGAGAAGTGGTTATGTTCTTTCTATATTTTGAAGGTACAGCCAATAGATTTCAGAACAATAAATATAAATAAGAGAAATTCAAATTAATTACACTATGATGCACCCACTAGAATAGCAAAAGTGAAAAAGATAATCTCAAGCGTTAGTAAACATGTGGACCTACTCAAATGCATACGTACTAATGATAGGAGTGTAAATTTGTATGATCACCTTAGAAAACAGAATTTAACTAAAGCTGAATGTATGTACACTTTGTGACCCGGCAATTTTACTTCTAGATCTATATCCAATAGAGATGCATCCATAGATCTATCAAAAGACACATACAAGAATTTCCATAGGGTTACTATTTGTAAAAGCCAAACACTGGAAACTTTCCAATATAAATATAATGTAAATCGTGTAATAATCACACAGTGGAATGCAATAGAGTGAGGAAAATGAACAGACTATATCTATATACAAAAGTATAGATGAATTCCACACATAAAAAATGTTTATAGAAAGAATTCAGACCTATAAAGCATACAGATTCAGTTTATATAAAGGTCAAAAATGAGTAAAGCTAATCCATGGTGTTAGAAGTCAGAAAGAGGGCACCCTTGGGTCGGGATCAGGGAGTTCCTGGGGGTACAAGGAAGGACTCTAGGATTCTAGTAATGCTCTCTTTCTTGATCTGGGTGCAAGTTACATAGAATTGTTCGGCTTGTGAAAACTTATTTATCCTTTTGTGATTTTGTACATTTTTCTTTATATATGTCACACTTCTCTTTAAAAAATGAAGGTGATTCTTTTCACCTGTAAGAATGGCAGAAATATAAAAGAGTATTTTGGCTAGGGAATGGGAAAAAATGTTGTTTTGCTGTGTGGATATGAATATAAATTACTGAAACCGCTATGGAAAAAAATCTTTATCATATCAAATATCAAAACTACAAATGCATATATTCTTTCCCTACCCCAAAGAATATGCTCTTCAGATACTCTCAAACAGGAACAAAATGATGTATGTTCAGTTACTCACTTCAGCATTGTTTGTATAAGCAAGAAATTGAAACAACCTCAAAGTCCATCAATAAACATATGTTTAAATAAATTATGACTACAGCTAGTCAATAGGAAATTATGAAGTTATAAAAAACATAAGGGAAGAGCTTTATGCATTGATACAAAACAAGTTCCAAGAGATATGTTGTTAAATTTCAAGAAATATTGAGGTATAAGTGGCCTGAATGGCATGTTCGCATTTATTTTGAAAGAACAAATGCTTGAAGGATGGATAGAAAATTATCACAGTTAATGCCTCCAGGAAGAAGAATGGGGAATGACCAACTGATAGTAGCGGTACCAACACTTTCTACAGTGCACTCTTGTGTTCTTTTTCAGCAAGTAAATGTATCACCTATTGGAAAAACAAATGCAATGTACGCTGAAATGAAAAAATATTTCATTAGGGAAGGAAATGTACATATTCTACCATAAAACAATTGTAAACTGAGGGAAAAATGAAATATTTTACTTATGCAGTATTCTGAAGTCACACTTTATACCATTAAGTGTGAAATTTATAAATTATTGTAGACATTCAGAGACGGCAGTTTTATAGTTCTTGCTTAATAGGATATAGGATACCCTTGTGAGTATATTTATTGGACTGTGTCATTGTCAATTTAAGATCATGTCAACTTCCTTATTCATTGAATTGAAAAGAAAATAGATTATCCAACATAGTCAATTTACACTTGTTTTTTTCACTTTCCAGTTATTTTTGTAATTAAAAAATATACTGCAGAGATGTAGCTGTGTTTACGATGTATCTCTTATTTGGATGAAAGGTAAAAAATGCTTTAGTTCTAATTCTTTTCTTTGTTTTTGTTCTTGGGTTAACAGGCTCTTGTTATTTCAGCAACATATAGATAAAGCTAATATGGTCATAACATTAAATATTTTATGAGATTCCGTTGTGTTTTTTTTCCTATAAAGCACACTTGGAAATCTTCAATGATTATCTTCTGTTAATATGGAAATATGTTCAGCAGAAAGACTAACAACTTTATTTCAATAATTTATTAATGTAATTTTTTTCTCCGATCATTTGGCAGTGTAATATGATTTATATCCAACTTCAAATGGTTAGTCAGAAAATTTTCATTTTATCACTGCATACCAAAAATTAATATACTGGGGATATATATTTTTCAAAATGAAGAGATAAATATAGCTTTTAGTCAATATTTTAAAATAGTGACATCTTTAGTTTTCAGATAAATTTTGTAACTACATCAAAAAACTAAATGAATAATTATTTAAGAGTCTGACAAAATCATTCCACTAAATGCAACCAATATTTATAAGGAATCCAATCTGTCTGCTAGAAACTACAGGAAGTCTACAAGAACAATTGGGTCATAAAAAATCCCTCACATGAATTCTAAGATACAAAACAGTTAGATCCCATCTTTACCTGAAAGAAGCTTACTTTATTTTGAATATGGGTATTTTTAGTAAAAATATTTATATAATTAAATTTCACATGAGTTTTGCAGACAACAGACATTATATGAGAACACATGAGACACAAGGGCCTATCATTCAGGGAGAAAATTGAGTTGATAGGACCACAAATAATCATGAAAGAATTTAGCTTATTAAACAAATATTTTCTCAATCCCACTCTATAAGTCTATTATGTGGAATACTATAGAGAATTCGTGTAGTTCACAAACAATAAATATTTATGAATAAGTAACTGAATTAATATGTCTGCTTTTAACAAAGTTATAATCTGCCATGGGCACAGTATTTTAATAATTAATAAAATACAGGAAAGAATAAATAATACATTCATAGATAGGCAGTAAATAAAGGACTTGTCTAAGTATTTAGCAATTAGAAGGAATAAATATTTCTATTATTTATTTTTAATTTTACATTATATTTAATTTATTTATTTTATATATTTATTTATTCTTTATTCATGTAAGTATTTGTTATTGAGGTATAAGTACATGGAGGTACTGCTATGCTGGAGCCAACTTCATAACTCTGTATTAAGTTATATGCTCTTAAAATACACCATAGAGCCCTAGCTGGTTTTGCTCAGTGGTTAGAGCATAGCCCTCAGACAGGGGGTCCCAGGTTCAATTCTGGCCAAGGGCACATCCGTCAGTTGCAAGCTTGGTCCCAGTGGGGGCTCGAGTGAGAGGCAACCACTTGATGTGTCTCTCTCACATCGATGTCTCTCTCTCTCTCCCTTCCACTCTCTCTGAAAAAGCAATGGAAAAAATATCCTCCGGTGAGGGTAAGATAAAAATACACCATAGAAATCAACAAAGACTACAAATCAGGGGTTACCCCCACCTCCAGAAGCAGTTGTTGAACTTGTCTAATACACACAGTAACCACAGTTTAATACACTGCTTAAGGGACAGGTGAATATGGTTTTCTTGGCATTCATTGGACAGAACTCTCCGTTCTAAAAGTGGATATTCTCCTAGCCATTTTCCTGGTTCTGTGTTACTGAATTGGTGATCTGTAAAGAAAACATTATAAAATCTATGCTAATGAAGTTCTTTATAATTTCTTTTTGCAATCCACATTTCTCAGAATAAAATATGTTGTTTCTTGAGGGTTGCAGTATCCAAAAGACTAGAAAAGAATGGGCGGACCAGAGATAGAGAGGAGGCAAAGTTGGAACTGGAGAAATGCTAAAAAAAAAAAAAAAAAAAAAAAAAGCCATTCAACCATTCATTTATTTGAATAATTATTGAATGCAAAACTGGGTCTCTGTCACTGTTGTAGTTATAGTCAACGGCATGGTGAACTAAAATAAACATGTTTGGTCTTCATGGAGCTAATGGCCTTTCCACAGTGGAAGGACAGTTGCAAAATGTTATGGTCTATACATACCTGGGTTCTCTTATTGGTGGAGTAGAGGGTAGCAGAGAGATAGTTACCTTTCAACTTTATTCTAAACAGAAAGAGGGCTTTTTTGCATAAAAGTATCTGTTGACCATCATTTCATCGCTAAAATCAGAATCATTATTTCTTGTAATACCTTGTAGATTCTGTCAATAAATACCATCTAAGTAAAAGATTTTTTAAAGTTTCTTTTCTTGTTCTTTATGAGCATTTAAGTTAAAAGTTCTGAGACGTTTCACTGGGACTACTGGATAGACTAGACTATTTGACATTCATTGGACATAACTGCCAACCTAAAATTGGATATTCTCCCTCTAGGACTCTTTATCTCCATCTTTTTTTTTTTTTTAAGAGTGTTTAATTTCAAGGGATGTTCACCACTTGAATTGCAAGATTCATTCATTTATTCAACCAGTAACTATTGAGCACCTTTTGGATGAAAAACCCTGTCTCAGGCTCTACATAATTTTTGCCAGAGAACGCTCACCAGTTGCTAGGAACATGTACCTCAGGTGACTATTGCTTTCTTCTATTTTTTTATTGATATGATTGCATTTTTTAAGTTTTGCTCAAACATCATAATTTTACCTGGAAAGCTCTGATTCTGCATCAACATGAACCTGTACCCCACTAAGGCAAAGCCATTTTGGACTCTAAACAGGCCGGGGAAACACTTGAAGAAAAGTGTCTCTGCCAAAAGTGGCATCTAGATATCTTTTACTCACACACTATGCCAAATTATTTTGATGAGTGGGGGTGGGGGAGCAGAAATCGGTAATATGATAGTCTTCTAATATTGTTTCTGAGCAGTCTTGTCCCACCCACTAACATAGAAGTGCCTCAAACTCCAGTGACATTCAGGTCATAAAATAAACCAGAGACTTCCTTTGTTTGGGCTGGTAGAAGCAGATACTATATGGGCTTATATTTTCCCTCACATAAGCACTGTAGTGTATAATGGGGATGGAGAAGCTCTATTGGCATATCATTCTACTGGCCCCATCATTGAAATAGAACTGCTATCAATTTTCAATGTAACTTGCTTTTGAAATAAGGTTTTTTGATATTACATTCAACATTAAAGTAAATACTTATAAAAATTGCAGTTAGCAGTAATTAAATAGGAAAACCAGAGATCAACAATTCAATATAATTTAGGAAAATTAATGTATTCATGGTACATTTAATATAACTATGTAATTAATTTTTATACTGTAGCCATCAAAATCAATGCAGTTTCCTTTAATTAGGAACTTCTTACAATTCCATTGGCAGGTTGTACATTTTCAAATGCCAGATATTATTTGCTTAAGCAATTTAATCCCTACATGTGATATTTTCTTTCTAAATAAAGTATAAGGATATTAATATATAACTACATATTATTTTGAATAATTATACACTCATAATCTTTTTATTTATGTTATAGTTCCAAATTTTTGTTTTGAATGATCCTATCTCTATAGCAGAAATGTAACTTCTTTAATATCAGCATAGATTGATTGATTGGTTGATGACCAATTAATTAAATCATTCATTAAAAACTATTGATTATGGGTTGACTAAATGGCTGGCACTGTGATAAGGCTGGAGATGTTTCAGGGTTGGTACCCTCAAAGATTTTTCAATTCATGAAAATATAGCTACATAAACAAATTATAATTAATGTGAAGTAGTAATAAAAAGGGAGGGGGCTTCCAGAGCAGAGGAAAGAGCACTAATTTTAGTTTTCAGCATGGAAAAAGGTTTCATACATTATATTTAAACGCTTCATACATTATATTTAAACTAAATCTTGAGAGTCAAGAAAGTATCCCATGCTGGGGGCAAAGGATATGCACACAGAGGGTGGAAGGGAGTCTTCCACAGGAAAGAAAGTGTGTGTCCACGGTCATGGGTGCGTGCACATGGCCAGATGGTGCCTTCCAGAAACTGCACGTCCTATGCTCAGTGTGACTGGGGAACCTGACACAGTGCAGGAGAAATGAGCCAGGACAGCTGGGCAGGAGAGGCTTGTACACATCTGTCCACAGTACGGGATGGGAAGAAACTGAGCAGTGCACAACCCATGAGTGAAATCAAATGTCCTAGTGTGGCAGCGAAGAGGAGGTGACCTGAGCCCCTGGGGGAGATGAGATGGAAGGAGCGCAGGCCCATTGCTGTTATAAAAATGTTGATGGAGCCCGGCCGGGCATGGCTCAGTGGTTGAGCATCGACCTAGGACCCAGGAGGTGGAGGTTTGATTCCCAGTCAGGGCCCATGCCCGGGTTGTGGGTTCGATCCCCAGTCGGGGATGTGCAGGAGGCAGCCCATCAATGACTCTCTCATCAGTGATGTTTCTCTCTCTCCCTCTCCCTTCCTCTCTCTGAAATCAATAAAGATATATATATATTTTTAAATGTTGGTGAAAAGCTCTGGGGGACTAAACTAAAGCAATGTGATGAAACAAGGACTGGAACTGAGGTCTGAGAAGGATTGAGGAAGTAAATTTAAGATGACTTCTAATTAGAAGTAGGCAGACTAAATGCATGCATATTCATGTGTATACACATTAATTCAGTCACTTCATAATTGTCTGCTGAGCACTCTTTATATAAAATACCATGATGGATTAGCCACAGCTCCTGCCCTTAGTCAAACCATAGTCCAGAAATGGAAAATGGCATATTTAAATACCTGAAAGGAAAGGTAAAAGTGGCTAATGACTCACCAATGAGAAATTCGATATATAATGTGTAAAAAGACAAAACTTAGGTGCAGAGTATAGTATGTATTAGTAGCTTGTTATTATGTGAAATGAATCAATGATGTAAGATGTCAATATTAGGGTATTGGAAAGCTCTCAGCCCATGGCATATGGTGGGTTCTCAAGAAATATTTGCTGGGGAAAAAAATGAAGTAATGCTGAAAAAAGAGAAATGTGAATATTAATTTCTGCTCTATTATATACTGTTAGTGTGACCCTGGACAAATGAATTAGCTGTGCAGTGCTTAATTCATTCATTAATTTATTAAATAAACACTTGTTTAACAACTATTCTATGCCAGACCCATTAGCAAATAAGACAGACTTGTTCTTTGTTTTCACAGGATTTCCCATTAGAGGGTAAGACAGTTACAAGCACATAAACAAATACATAAAAATAAGAATTTTCATTTGTGATAAGCACCTCAATTTCCTCAGCCGCAAATGGAATATAACAATACATTCTTTTAAAAGTCACTGCAATGATTATAAATAATATCCATAAGAGTACTTGCATAGTACCTGGCATAGAAGATAGGAAAATACTGAATGACTCAGTAGTAGTAGAATTAGCAGTGTTCAGATGAGTATAGCATGGTTTCAACATTTTAGAAGCTGATGATATAATAGTCAGCAAACCATAGCCCCTTGGGCTGGCCAACTGTTTTTGTCTTACAAATAAAGTGTTACTAGAAAACAGTCACTTCTGCTTTTTCACTACAAAAGCAGAGCTGAGTAGTCATAACAAAGACTATATGGTCACCAAGCCATACATACTTAAAAATTTACTATCTGGACTTTAAGGAAGTTTTCTGACCCTTGCCTAGTATACTTGTTAGGTCATATTTACCAAAAACTGGTTCTAACATAGGATTGTGTATTTTGCACCCAGTGATGGATACAAATCTTTAGTGTTGTGAAAAGAGAGAGATTGCTCCTAATTGGGGTTATCAGAGGAACCACCGTCAATGTAAGAAATGTCCAAATCTGTAAAAAAATGTAAAAGTTTATTTGAGCCAAGCTGACGACTTATGCCAGGGAGTGAGATCTCAAATGCTCTGGAGATCTGAGTTTTGCCGTTTCTTTTATGCTTTTAAAATTGAGGAGGAGACATAAGAAAGATTCCGTGAAGGCGGGAGACTGCAAGGCAGGGATTGGATTATAGGATAATCAAGATTATGTGCCCTCTTAAGGGTGGTCATGCTTTAGAAGGAGGGAACTGAAAAGAGGCATTTCCAAGGTGCACTAACCTAGGTGCGCAGAAACAATGGACAGGGCTTGCTTAAGGCAAAGATAAGCCTTTCACTAAAGAAGTTATATTCCTGGGGTGTGACTACCACCGTGACCTGCCCAGTTAGGAATTTATGATCAGATCTCCCTGTGATAGAACTTTTTTTCAATTACACTTTCCTAGGAGTCAAAGTATTTCAACCAGACCTTGAAGGATAAATTAGTGTCCAGGAGGTGTAAAGGACTGGGGAGAGGGCATTCCAAAAAATAAATAAATTCTTTGTGAATAAAGGCCTCAATAGAAGCATAGCATCTAATGAGCACCTCATTTCAAAGAATTATTTGATATGAGGCGGGAAGGCATGGTCAGAGATAAATTAAGGAGTGTTTTTAGAACCAGACCAATGTGCTTGAACTTAATTTGGTAGACAATAGAAAGTCACTGAAAATTTCTGAGCACAGGAATGACATAATCAGTGTTTTAAAGCTATCCATTTATTGGCTGGTATGCAAAGTGAGTTGAAGTAGAGATAATGAAAAAAGTCAGCTCTCATTAATGAATAAATATTTGCACAGGCATAAGATAATGAGCGTTAGCACTAGGATGATAGATAAAGACGAAAAAGATGACCGCGAATATTGCCATAGCCCCTCTGACAGACTGGGCCGCAGGGTGTGGGGGAAGAGTGAAAGCTGGTATACGCCATCAGTGTCAGTGCTGGGAGCTGATGAAAATGATGAACAATGTCAAAGTCAGGAGTGAAAGCAAGATGAATGCGGGCTGAGGAAAGATCAATGGATTTGGGTTCGGAGGAAGTCACTTGTTGCCTCCAGAGTGATGGTGGCAGATGTGAGATTATGACTTAGAGAGTGTACTGGAAAAAAGAGGGCGCAGCAAGTACTAAGGTGGTGATAATAAAACCTGCCTCACCATCACTGGGGCTTATGGTGGGCCAGGGTGTGTTGTGAGCACTCCAGTTACTATTTCATTTCATTTACATAGGGACTCTATGAATAGTCACTATTACTATCATGCCCATTTTACAGATGAAGAAATTAAAGTTTAGCATAATTAAATTGCCACAGGCTTTCACAGCTAGTGAATACTAGAGTTTAGTACTAGTGTAATACTAGTATGGCATCAAAACCTTTTACTTAACCACACGACTATACTGCATCTCACAAGAAAAAAGAAAGTATGGTGAATCAAAGCAGTGGTGTTTTTAAATTTTCTCATTGGTTATTGAAAATTTTGTTACCATTTGGTAAGGGTTATATGACTGCTATTTAGAATGAAATTTTCATGGTTTGGGGGCAGGGAAATTAATTTAGAAAGCAATAACTACTTGTCAGCAACACAGCATAATGTTAGTTTAATTAATTAGGCCTTTTGTAAGTGTTGAGAGGCAAGGAGCTCCCGAAGGTTGGCCCTGCGTCTGGCAGAACAGCAGGATCCTGGAGCTAACCACTGTGCTGTTGTGGTGGTTTCATCCCCAAGCTTCCTGATGCAGCCCAGATGGCAGATTTTGTGGGCCAGGTATGCAAGGCTGCTCTGAGTCGTTCCTGGAAAGTAGTTCATACCTACAGCCTATCAGACTCCACTGCGGCTCTCCCATTGATTTTGGAAGCACCAAGTTCCCTCTGCTAACTCCCTTCCTACTTAACCTAGTTGGAGTAATTTCTGTTATACGAACCCCAATCTATCCTGTACAGTATTAAAGCGGCAATATTAGCAGTCATGAGATGGATAACACTGAAGTTCCATGAATGTCTCCAAGATGTCTTTTAAGCCTTCCCTGACAAACAAAGGAAGTGCTGGATGGAAGTTGGTATTTCCTTAGTTGTGGCTGTTTTCCGAATTACAAGGGGGTAGAGGAAAGGACCAGTGGCCACAGGTAAGATTGCTCAGGTTTAACACCTTTGTCTTTGGATATCGTTTATTTTTTGATGGAATGGACCAGAATCAAATAATCCTGACATTCTCTAGGATTTTAAAGAAACTGTGTTGCCAAAAAAATCTGTCCAATAGCAGCCTGTGACTGTTCCAACTAAAGAAATCCTTGGGCTCCTGAATCTTACCAAGGGGTGAATGCTGTGTGATTCCCAGAAGCGCAGCCCTGTTCAGGGCACACCTGCAATAGCTGTAGATTTCCTTGGGTTTCTATTTCTGCTCTTGATTTCTAATAGAATTGTATTATATGAGAATGCAGTCTATACTATTTCAAATTGGGAAATAAATAAATTTTTCTTTAAGTTTAATATGAAATCCAGTTTTATAACTGTTCCATTGGTGAGTTCCTTAGTTATTATATATATCTATAGATATATGCTCATTCAAATTTATTAAAACATTTGTTAAAATCCCTTCTGTTCTGACAGTGTTGTCTACACAATCTAACATGACATAAAAGAGATAGTTTCATATGATTGTCTATTCATATACTTCTTGCAGATTTGGCTTTCAGTATTTTGATGCTATGATATTTTAAAATTCATGATAACTATATCCTCATTGTGGATTTGTGCATTAAAATGATAAAGTGATGCTTTTTATACCATTTAATTTGACTAGAATTTAATTTTGTCTCAAGCAAATTTTTTAAAGCTTTAAATAGACACACAATTGATCTGATTGAAGAACCACAAAATTTAAAAGATAGTTAATGGGGAAAAAGGACCCCTACCACCAGCAGAATATAGCTACTATATTCGTATTAGTTCTATGTATTTCTGAAGTGAGGGTTCAAGAAAGGAGAGAACAAATGTCTTCCAGTGGAAAAGAATGAAGCTAATGAGAAAATAAACTTTAGTTTTCTTCCTTCTTAAAGTACATTAACAAATTAAAACAAAGGGTGAAGAAAGAATTAAAATTCATTTAAAAAAAAAAAAAAAAAGAGCCCAGCCAGGCGTGGCTCAGCGGTTGAGCATCGACCTAGGATCCAGGCGATCAGGGTTCGATTCCCGGTCAGGGCACATGCCCGGGTTGCAGGCTCGATCAATGACTCTCTCATCATTGATGTTTCTATCTTTCTCTCTCCCTCTCCTTTCCTCTCTCTGAAATCAATAAAGATATATTTAAAAAAAAAAAAAAGTAACTCTTACCCCTAAAATAGTGTCATTTTCTTTATCTTTCCTGGTAAATATATTTAATATGAAGTTCCTAGATAGGGACATGGTCATATTATGCAGAAATCATAAATTATTTGTAGTAGTTTATATATTTTTTGTCATTTATAATTTTGGGAATTAGAGTTCACTAAGTGTATTTTAATTCTCAATATTTAATTTCTTCAAAACCCTAGCTAAATTTCCATTAAGTAATTATTTTTCCATTTAGTTAACTAATAATAGATTCAAACATTTTACTTGGGCTTTTACTGCAGTAAAAATGTGTTATTTTCCACCACACTTAAGATTCACATAATAGACTCGTCATAGCTTTGCTGAATGTTTTTCTCTATCTCTTTGGGAATGTAAAAAATGTAATACCATCCACCATCAATGTTGCTTTAACAGTTCTTCAGGGTCTTAAATAAGCACTGTGAAGTGATAAGACCTTAAAAGGCAACTGTTCCTTAATCGAAACAATTGGGCTTGTTTGGCTAATCAATCCTTATAGCCATCATTTAGCTCAGATCTCAGAACCCACCTGCCTTTTTTTGATTGTGTTTTATTGGACTTGAACTGAAGGGGCATCCACTGCAAGTACAATAGACATACTTACTAGATGCAGAGAGATGTGGGCTAGAATTGAGAAAAAAATCTTATTTACACTCTTTATTTTTCTATTTTCTCTTAGATGTTTTATTTTTAATTTGTCATGTCTGTTGCTTTGCATTGCTACTAGTTGTTTTTAGTAAGGTCCTAACATTAGTTGTTTTGTAGCATTTTCCCTATTTAAACTAAAAAGGCCTGAACAATTTTCAAAACCTGAAGATGCACCTCAGCCACGAGGAGCCCTTTCCCAAATATTTCAGCCCAATAGACCTCTCTTCCCCCTGAATTTCTCTAGTATCTGGGTTCATGGCCAACCCATGTTCGCAACGTCATTTGGTCTCGTCTTCTGCATCATTTGTATTTCGATTCTATCTATTGTTTTCACATCCTGTTTGTATTCCTTCTTCTGCTCTTTCAACACCATGTCACCCCACCTGTCCTTGTCTATCACGGACCCGTCCCTGCCACCTACGTGGCGTATTCTTCTTCTAGATCCAAGCCAGTTTCAATGAACAGGTATTTAGAATATTTTTTCTCCTCGAGCCCTGGTTACCATAACAAGGTTGACTATGAAGAGTCTAGAATGATTCTGGTTTTAGTAGATATTCAGATCCCGTGAGCATTTTAAAAACTCTTCTGTTTAGTATGCAAAAATAATGGTTTCACTAAAGGTGTTCTATTTTAAAGTCTTTTTTAAAAGTCTTTTTTCCATTTCTGAAAAATTACACTTGGTACCTTGTATACCCTGCTGGACTCAGTTTCCCTGCATAGTAGCAACCCAGCTTCATTTGACTATGCTTCTTCTTTATGTTTCACATCTGCTTCTCGGGACTTTATGTTTCCACTGGAGAATTATTGAGTCGCATGGTCCTTTTAGGGACTCTCCTCCAGATCAAAGGTCACAGGCCAGGGACCTCAGTGTCCATTCAAGTCATATTAGCTGTCCTGACTATATTATCCAACTAGCCTCATCCAGACTACTTTTTACTTTCCAAAATAAAACACACAAAATATTTTGTTTTACTCTCACATGTATGCTTAAAATTCTTGGAAGAGACAGAAGATTAAGAAACTACTTCTTGAGCATTAAATATTGCTTCATGTGAGGGAATTATGAATGTGGCTTTAAAAAATCTTTTAAGTCATTTACACAACAATTCATAAAATTCTAATTTATCAATATTTATACATACACAACCAAGCATTGTCTTAATTCACACATTTGTTACATGCAAGACCTAAAATTTTCTGCCAGTACCATAGGCTGCAAAAGGTTAATTTTATGAAGGCAAAAGTCATGTCTATTTATATTACTTTTAATAGCCTGATAGCAAGGCTTACTAGATAATTATTTTAACATGGATGAAATTAAGTCAGGTCTATAGTCATATTTAATCTCAGTGAGATTCAAAGACGAGGTTGATAATTTCTTGAGAAAATCAAGTTAAACAGCTACACAAGACATCATCAATCAGTATCTGCATATTAATGGTCCCTGTATTTCTTTCTTGAGTAGCCATGGCGTCACAGGACTTAACTTAAAATTAGAGAAAGGATAGACTATTTAGGTCATAGGAATTTGGGTAATTTTATTAGCTATTCAAAGTCATAATGTCCCAATCCCAACCTAACTCGGAGAAAGAGAATTCACCAAGTTTTTTGAGTTATAATATTGCAATTTTCCTATAATACCTCTCCAATTCTTGTTCCTTCTATTACATCAACCAGACCAGGAGAGAATATTCTAATGTCTATCTGGTCTTTATGTTGTTTCTAAAATCACACGGACCATTTTTTATATTCTAGCACCAAGTTCAGCCTTGTGTTTTTAAAGATTTTAAATATTATAAATTGAGAAAGCTGAGTTCCTCTCAAAGAACTATTAGATATTTTAGGCAAGAAATATGTGATAAATAGAAGTGGAATTTTAAAACAATTGGTCGGGGCAATAGGAAAAATGAGGAGACTAATCTTTCATAGCTATTACACATTGAGAACATAATGGCACATCTTAGTTATAAACACAAAAAATTATTTCCTGCCTATCTTTTTAGTGTTTTTAAGAAAAATATTTAAAAGACCTGTACGTAAGGCAAAAGAATGTTTACATATCTTTTCAATGTCGCACTGAAACTTTAACAGAATCACATAACAGTTAATTTTTTAGAATGCACTATTGTTTGACATTGCTATTTATTATTTATTAAGAATTAAGACTGTGAAGCTATATGTGAACTTGAAGGCTTTTTTGGGATACAAATAATTTCTGTAGTAGAAAAGTTAACTCTAAAGGTGAATTGTATAACATTATCAGGGTTTGTTTGTTTTTTCTCAATTTAACCTAGTATTCTTTTCTAATATTCCTTTATCAAATGTTCTATAAACATCCAGTTCCTAAAATACCCCTGACCTTGACAATCTACTGGTCCTTCATCGTTTAATCAGGTAAATAAATTTTGGACAAGTGTTCATTCTGCATTTGTATGAGGATCCTGATTGTACCATTTGGGAATTATTCCTGGTCAGCACATCCCAATTCTGATTGAATTCTAAGCCGCCTTTTCAATTAATCTTAAACCTTCATGGCAAGTGCTCTTGCAAACTTAATTCATTAGTTCTCTGCACTTGATGAAATGGAAAGGAGTCTCTAAAATGATGAAAATAAGACCACTTCTGTGGGTATGTTTTTGTTTTAGTTTAGGCAGTAATCTAGCCTGATTTCCTGGGCTTCCCAGTAGAGGAACCGTCTCTCAGAGCAGGATAGAGGTTCAGTCGCTGACACAGCCTTGGCAGGCTCACGCTGCATAACCATTGCTGTGCTTTCCCCACTGCCTCCGGCCTCCAGCTTCCTGCTGGCCTTCCACCTACATGCTGTTTTGAATACTGTTTTGTTCACATTCCTGCCTAAGCAGGTCCTTCCATTTTACTTTCTGTGCTCTTAGCTCCCACTGCACAAACACCTGGCCATTGCTGCTGGCCAATTAGTGGGGGTGCTAATGGAAACCCAAAAGATCATAACACAGTTGTTAGATTCTATTATAGTCAGTAAATAGGAAAGGTTCAATAGAAAACAAAACCACTCAAGGATATAAACAGCAGGTGAAGACAGGCTTCTTGTGTTAAAATTGTTTGAGAAATAAACAGATATACTTATTTTCTACTTTCAAGATCAAAATATTGGAAAATGGACATCAAAGGCCCAGCATCATTATTGCACAAGTTCCTAGGGGTTAGAGGAAACAGACTGCAAACATAATGCTGTGGGTACCGGTTATGGCCACTGTAAGACTTCAAAGAGCAAAGGTCTTAAGGTTGCTCAGTGTTCTATTTGCCAGTTCTAAAAATGGTTACTCTACCAGTACCTTAAAGCTATGACAAACTTTGCAGACTCCCAGAGTAATAATTTACATGGAATAGAAGAACATCCTTTTCTCATCGGTTACCTGTGTGACCCAGGTTGTTTTTATCTTTGCATCACAAAATAGAGTCAGTTAACAGAACACAGTTTATGATATTTTACTTTTCCAGGAAAAATTCCTATTGTTCTTATTTTCAATAGATATTTGTGTTAACAGTTAGCTAGCTTAACACAAAATGACCAAATAAAAACATTTTGATTTACTGGACTAGTTAATTCCATAAAAAAACAACTACAAATTTGGTGAAGCAAGTAGGCTGAGATTTAGTAGGGAGTTTGTGAGACACTTTTTGCTTGTTTATTTACAAAATGTATTTTGTAAATTACTTTTTTTTTACATATTTATAAAATGTATTAAATTGCTGTGGTTCAGGAACCTAATATATGAATTACATGTGACATCAAAATAACAAATTGAAAGTTATATTTCATTTTTAATCAATCAAACCAACATTTTTAGACCAAAGACTTGATTGACCAAGTGTAACTTTGTTTTTTTCAGAATGTAATTTCATGTATTGGTGTGTATATAAAAAACAACAACCATGGGATGGAATTCCTAAGCTTAGTCAAGAAATCTGATTTCAGGACATGCAGACACCTGCCTCTAAGGGCCTCAGCAGGAAAGCCAGCATCTGCTACAGTGACTGGAGAAATCCCTTGGTTCCCACACTGCCTCTGTCTTCATTTCCTGTCTTCCTTTTTGTTAGCTTATTTAACCTGCAATTTTATAATTAAAGTACAATGTTTTCAGCTCACTGAAAATAACCTTATTCAACCTCTCTTCCTTTCACATGAGCCCTGGAGCCCTGGTGGAGTTGAAACAAGAATCTCTCTTTCTCTCTCTCTCTCTCTCTTTTCCCTGAGCTTCTCCATTCTAAACAGAGTTTTGCAAATTGAATGCCTCATCTGATGCAACATGAAAGGTAACAGGGAGTGACTACTGGTGAGATATTTGGGTTAAATGTCTGGATCTGATCCCTTGGATCGCAAAGCGACACCACCAATGAAGATGTCTTGTGTGGCATTCTGACTGACACTACAAAAAAGGATCCTGAGACCTCTCTTTTAACTCAGAAGACTATGCGCCAGAATAAAATCCACATTCTAGCCTTAGTGTGACTTTGCATATCTTAATTCGTATTCATTAAGTATTGATTTCTTCATTTAATTCACACAGAGCAGTCTTATTTTCCTAATTTCAAAGATCTTGTTGGGAGGCATCACAGCGGCTTTTATCTCCTGACATAAGTTAAATCTTTGCATCTCTTGGAGATTTATTCCATTTATTTTTTGCTTAGCAAATCCTCCACAAAGCAACCAAAAAATGTTTACCAACTATATTATCAAGGTTCTTTCATATACAGATTATAGAAACCTAATTCAAACTAGCATGAGCAGAAAGAAAAAACATAAAGGAAATGTATAAATTCTGATGGTACGCAGTCTGCTCTTTGACCCCTGGGATCCTTCAGGTAAAAGTGGGTATCGGGGTACACAGAGTGGGTATTTTTCTCTCCGATCTTAGCTCTGCTTCCCTCACCCGCTCTGTTCTTGTGGTTGCCCAGCCCGTGATGGTTTCAAACTTACATCACCCCAGCTTAGCAAATACAAGGACACCGAGTGCTCTTTTCCCAGTAATTCTAGTTCAAGTCCTGGGCCTGACTGTTATGGGAGCAGTGGGGGTTCTGTGTCCAACTCTTGTCCTAATCACTGTGTGGAGAGGGGTTTCTGCTTGGCGTAGGCCTTGGCCCTGGGTCCACCTTGGTGCTGGTAGGTAGGGTTAGAACTGGCTATACTGTTATTCATACGACATGAGAGGCTGAGAAAGCAAGCCATGAAGACGAGAAACCAAGTAGAGATCTCCGCAGTTGTACATGCTGAGGGAATAAACATTGATGAGAGTTTTGTGTTCTGGAGAATTAAGAAATATGAGAATTGAGTAGTTAAAACTGCATTCAGTAATTACAGTTGCCACACATTTATTGATCTCATGTTACACTGTTCACATTGTATTCATTTTCAGTCTTTTCTCTCTTGGCTTTGAAATTTGATTTTGTGGAACCTGTGGATTGTAAGTTGCTTATTTAGGTTTCTGAAAGAGCGAAGAATTGTAGCACTTTCAGTGTGTGTATAAATATAATTTCTTTTTTTGCTCTTAAAACTATATGCTGCTATGGACCCATTCATTCAGTATTTACTGATAATAAAACAGAAGAGCTAAGAGCACAGACATAGAACCTGGCCGGGCGTGGCTCAGCGGCTGAGCATCGACCCAGGATCCAGGCGATCAGGGTTCGATTCCCGGTCAGGGCACATGCCCGGGTTGCGGGCTCGATCAATGACTCTCTCATCATTGATGTTTCTATCTCTCTCTCCCTCTCCTTTCCTCCCTCTGAAATCAATAAAGATATATTTTAAAAAAAAGAAAAAGAGCACAGACATAGAGCAGACGGCCAGGGCGGACCTCTGCTCTATTACTAATTAGCTGTGTGAGCTTGGGAAAGTTAATTTGCCTGTCTGAGCCTTAGTTTTCACATCTTTAAAGTGGGGATAAAAATAGTAATCTTTATAGGAGTTTTTTTTTTTAGAGGAATTAATGAATTAAAATATATAAATAACTAAGAATAGTGCTTACCAACTAGTGAGAACTGTTACCATCATCATTGTTATCATCACCATCTTTTCTACTCTAGAGCCTTCTTTGAAAACAGACAGACTTTTGTGATTTGAAGCTAACCACTTTATTTTGTGCTATCATAAGTTCCCTTGCAAGGAGCTTCGTTGGTGGGATTTTTACACACCTGTCAATTAGTTCTGGCCATAGTCCATTTAGAGAGTATGCATGGGAACCTGATCATGATGTGAGAAGCAGCAGGACGTGATAAAACAGGCTTGGCTGTCAAGATTAATGTGTGTTATTTTTCACTGAAAGTATTTTTGTCCATTAATGACCAAGACTTCCTGATTCTGTTCTTTTTTCTACTTCCACAAAACTTTGAGTTCGTCATAACTATATTCAAGGTAGCAGAAGAGCTTCAGAGCTGCTCTGGCTCCAACTTTTAGGGACACTAATCAGCTCAGGTCCAAAATTGGCAGAGACCCAGAGATGTTTATATAGTGGACTAAGCAGAGAAAGGTGTATAAATTCTTTTGAAATATGAAGCTGAAACAGTTTTGAACTAGGTAGACAGCTATGCTAGCTGATGCAATGCTAATATTTCGATGTTACTGCATGATTTTGAGATTTTTCTCTTCACTAATTTTGAGTGCCATTAAAGTCAAAACTACTTCTCTATTTGTGATGATTCAGTGAATTTTTTCCCCTGATTTGAATCACAAATCTCTTTTCTACTCAAAGTGATAACTGACTGATTATGTACTATTATCCCATGGAATGTCAATGACATGAAAACCCAAATAGACTCTTATCCTTTTATACTTTACAACATTTAATCCTGATTATGTCAAGCTCCTAGATGTCTACTTGCCAGGTGAAAAGCCAGAAAAAATGTAATACCAGGAGATTGGACACGTTCACAAATTTCAGGTGTCACTCTCTTAATCAATCTAGAGGTATTTTTCCATATCCATAAGTGATTAATTACTGAAGTAGGTTAATCCTGATTTTGGTGAAATTAGATTGATCAAGGACAGAATATTTGACTTTTAGGTTTTAAAAATTACTACATTACACACTTTGGAATATGGTATATTTTTGGTGTCTATTTGGCTATGGGGTATTGAGTGATACTGTATCAATACTAATGATGCAGATATCTAGAAAGAATTCAATGCAAAGAATTCTTTCATTTTTAGTGCTGGCACAGGGCACAATGCATTGTATAATAACTATATATAGCTATAAATAACACATTACTTATAATATGCACAATGTACTGTAGTACATTGTATTATAACTTGTTGTGTACTTGCTTTTAGAACAGGGACTATGCAATTCATTTTTCTATTTCAGTTGCCTAGTCCAGGACCTCGATAATTTAGTAAGTATTTGGTAATTGGCTTTGAAAAAATATAAGAATCAATAAATATAAAGGAATTCTACAATATTCACATTTTAATAGATAAAGTTGCTGGTAATGAAATAAATATCAATGTTTTCAGCACACAAATAATTCACATAATAATTTGTTTATAGCTGTATTATCCTTTATTGTTAGTAATCAAATCACAGTTAAGTTCATAAAATGACT
The DNA here is from genome assembly GCF_054644295.1 of Miniopterus natalensis. NCBI lineage: Eukaryota > Metazoa > Chordata > Mammalia > Chiroptera > Miniopteridae > Miniopterus > Miniopterus natalensis. Next base: position 42,529,432 of record NC_142089.1, read on the forward strand.
AATGCCTTCCAGCAATCCACGATCTAGAAGTTCAGGCCTGTGATGCTTTTTGGACTAATGTTTTATTTGAAAATCTCTGTCATCTTTGGAGCTGTTAAACCATTTGGGTTGTGAATTTGTTGAATCTGTCAGACAGAAAATGTGTTTATATTTACTTTTGTCTTCATTTTGGATATTATTTTTTCAAAATTAGTATCTTTAAAATTTTTATGACTTGAATTTTACATGTTTCAATATATGTAGTCATAATTTTTAATAACCTTTCATAAATATAAAATTAATATAATTAATGTTTTAATTCTAACAAGTATTTTGTTGTATATGCAGTTTGTATGTAAATATTAACACATTTCCTTTTATACATCATAATAATGTATATGCTGTTTTATAGCCATTTTATTTTCTATTTAACATTTTATACAGTAATAAATATTCCTTAATAATGTGGGCTTTTAATGAAAGACATTATTATATCATAATTTAGTAAATTAGTTCTTCATTTTTGGACATTCAGGTTGTTGTCAAGTTTTTAGTATTCTTAAATATACTGTCCTGAACATCCTCATATCTGTATTCACAATATCTGTAATTTTGGTAGGGATAACGATAAGTGAATTATTGTTTCAAAGACTGTGTACATATTTGGACATATTCAACCTAAAAGATTATATTTTATGAAGATATTATATTTTAGCTTCCATTGTCTTCTTGCAACCTAGTAATAAAAGTGTCTTTTTTATTTTATTTTTAAAAAATTGAACAAGCTTTAAAAATTAACTAAGCTTATACAGTTAGTTCGTCTACAGCCTCCTATGAATTATAATAAACTCCTCTGATGTAAAAAAATATCAATGGTATTAAGAAATAATTGTAATTATGGTAATACATGTATTTAGCTCTGAATGAGTGCTTACTAAGTGCCTGGCTTTTTTCTTTTCTTTCTTTTTTTTAAAAAATATGTTTTTATTGATTTCAGAGAGAGGAAAGGAGAGGGAGAGAGAGATAGAAACACTAATAATGAGAGAGAGTAATTGATCAGCTGCCTCCTGCATGCCCCTTACTGGGAATCAAGCCCACAACCAAGGTATGTGCCCTGGCTGGTGACCTCCTGGTTCATGGGTTGATGCTCAACCACTGAGCACGCCAGCCTGGCATGTTTCTCAGAGCAAATGTTATCTAGTATTATCTCACTTGAGCTGCAACTCCTATGAGGTCAGTACTATTAATTTTCCATTTTGAAATGGAGGAAACTGAGTCACAAAGAGGTTAGGTAATATGTCCATGGTCACACAGCTAGTGAGTGGCAGGACTAGGATACAAAGTAAAGCACTCTGGTTCCTGAGCCCACATCATGAACCACTCTGTTACACTGCCTCTAAAACAGCCATCGGTGACTAGCCAGCTTGTTTGCTGATCATTGATGGACACTTGGCATTCCCTAGCATATACTCAAATTATTTCATGAAACTGTCCAATTTTTGCACAGTGAGAATTTTTTTTATATTAAAATGTCTTCAGATGGAGGTAACAGCCATCTATGGCCCCTTCTTGGTACATAGACTGGTTTGTGTGCACTGGGTTTAAAATATGGAAAGCTGCATGTCATCCTCCAAGTGGAAGACAGTGTCAAATATAATATCTGAAGGAGGAAAAACATGGTCTGATTGGTGCCTCAGCAAATGCATTGCTAATCTTCCTATTAAACCTGATTAAATATGCTTATTCCTGGTGCCAAGCAGAGCTCTTTGTATGTATCTGATGTGAAATCTCTGACTTTGAAAAGGGCAGAGAAAGATTAAAAATTACTTCTGAAAAGGAAATCAGCTATTCTGCACTGTTATACATATTAGCCTAAACCATAAAAGAGATGAGATTGCTACATTCTCTTCTACTCTCTGAGACTTTGATTTATTAATTATCCTCACTCTTTAAAAATTTTTTTCCCATTTGCCAGTCCCTGCCCTTAAATTCAACAGTGGAACATCATGGACTCTGGAAATTGAGGTCTGACACCACCAGTTAAGAATAACCAAAAGAACAAGAATAATAACATTGTTCTGCAGTGATTTTTTTCATAAGCAATCTTTGAGGTAGATAGCTTTATATCCCCATTTTACAGATGAGGAAATGGAGGCATAAAGACAATATGTAAATTACTTCAGGACACACAGCTTGTAAGTGCCAGTAATAGACTTGAACCTAAACTCTCAGACTCCAGAGCCCTTGCTCATAATCACTATTACTTGATCCTCTATAGCATGAATGTGATCATTACTATCTTACAGAGCTTCTGGGAAAATAATAGAAAGTAACACAGTGTCTGGAATGTGATATACATTAACAAATGATTGCGTTGTTGACAATGTTATAATTGTCATTAAAATTATATCTTTTCACGTGAAATATTAACTACACCCAAGTAATGTATGCAATGTAAATAATAATAATAAAAACCTACCTACTATCCTCTTTAAGAAATAAAACATGAACACTGCCTTTAAAGGACTACACAATCATGTCCTACTCCCCAGCACTTCCCAAGTGATCTTACTCAGATATTTTAGCTTATCCACCTCTCTTTCTTTCTATCATTTAAAAGAATGTCATTTATTCAGTATTTAAGTTTTTGTCCCAGGGTGGCTTTTCAATTATCTAGTCTATAATAAGAAAAAGAATGAAAAAAAAGTATTGTTTCTTTCTACCTCTAAAGTTCTTGAATGGGTGCTCTGCACTGCATATCTTTTTCCTCAACTGACTTCATTCGTGAAGGCATGGTCCTGGCATGCGGGAATGTGAGGGCTGGTGGGAAAGAGCAAGAAGCTGGGGTCCTGGCTGTAATGCTGGCAGCTCAGATGCAGTGTCCGCCAGGGCATGCAGAAGTAGAACTGTGTTTTCTACTCTTCTCAAACATTTGGGGATGTGGCTTTTAGCTGCATCGCACTATCAAATCCTGCCCAACAGTCTTAGTTCTTCAGGTCATTCGCCTTCACTTCAAGTATTTGAGAAGGCCAATCAGTATTTTCTTCTAAGTCTCTCTTTTCCTTTTTCTTCCTCAACATATGTATCTTCTACTTCTATTATTTCTCTGTATCTTATTTGTTAGTCTCACTTGTGGTCGCCATTAAGTTTTCTGTCCCTAAGTAGAATTTCAAATGGCTCCGCCTTCATATTTCTTTCCTTCTAATTTCTACAGTCCCCTCCTTGGCCACCGACCCATTCCTATAGTTGCAAGCTACTGTCTAATCTCTCCTTTGAATTTTTCGTTTACATTTCCAACTTATCATAGGTAGCCCTACATGAATATTCTACATTAGTTTCATTTCAGCATATTGAAAACTGATCTCACCACCTGCCCCTCCAAAATTTACTCTTTCTCACATATCCCGGTCTTCATTAATGGTACCTACACAATTCCAAACACCTAGGCTCAAAATCTTTGTGCAGCCATTTCCAAGAGGAGAGATACTCTCTTGAAGGGGCTTTCTGGGCATTTGTGAGGACTATTGGGTCGTGGTTGTCGTGAGGACTATAGGTTGCTAGAGCACTTGGTTTTAGGGGCTAGAGATCCTACACGTTCTGCAGAACAGGCTGCCGTGATCCACAAATCCTTCCATATCTTGAATGAATTTTAAATGTCCCAGCAGACATTAAGATAGATAAAATTTATTTTTTTAAAAAAATCCTTTCGGCCCAGAATCCAACTCTGTTTTACATTAAATAGGAACAATTTTTGGCAGTTTTAATATGTATTGAATTTCCAGAAACTCATACACTGTGTGAAGTATCCCTTTTCTTAAACATTGCCAAGAGTGTTTCACCATTACAGAAAACCATATCACTGTTGGCAACACAGCTTATGGTGTCTGAGTTACTGATACACAATGCATATTGCTGAAATGGTTTTTCTTTAATTTCTCTTTTATATGTCACATTTAAAGAATTACTGTGATTTTGTTTAATGAATGGATGCACATAGTTTTTAAGTATCTGGAACTTTTATTTTAGGATAAACAAGGGGTAGTTACTACTAATGTTTTTATATGTAGCGAGTTTGGGGTGTGATAGAATTGAAACTACTGACTTAGAGTCTTCTCTAAATTCTTCCTCTCCCTTATCTACTAACATACAACTATCTGCCAAATTCTATGAATTTTACTTTTGTGAATATTTTAACATATTTTTCACACATCACCAGTTTTTAGATCTCAATTTACATGATCTTAATCTAAATATTCAGTGTCTTCCTAATTAATCTTCTTACCTTAAAAGGCGAGTTTATACGATTCTTTTTTTAATCCTCCCCAAAGGATATGTGGTTTTTTAACTGATTTTTAGAGAGAGAGGAAGGGAGAAAGAGAGATAGAGAGAAACATCAATGTGAGAGAGAAACATCAATGGGTTGCTGGATGCACGTGCCCTAACAGGAAATTGGTGTATTGGGTGACAAACTGAACCACTCGGCCAGGGCAGGTTATATAATTTTTTAAAATATGGACTTTGGAATCAGACTGATTTAGATTCATATTTTATCTTTTTACTTATTAGTTGTATTTTAATTGTTTTCTATTTTAAAAAGGCCTAATAAGTCTTACTTATCAAATACAATGTTATTAGAAATCAATAAAGCAATATATAATGTCTACTGCATAATAATATTCATTTAATATTAGTTTTCTCTTTCAGTACTGTTATGTAAATTATGATAATCATAACATTCTAGATTCTATAAAATAATCTTGATTGCAATAGTAAATTCTGTTGTCAGACCATGTGACAAGGTAAGGCTCAGAAAATAGGGTCAGCAGCCTGGCTGGCATGGCTCAGTTGGTCATCCCATGCACCAAGAGGTTGCGGGTTTGATTCCTGGTCAGGCACATGCCCAGGCTGTGGGTTCAGTCCCCAGTAGGGCAGTGAGCAGGAGGCAGATGATTGATGTTTCTCTCAGCCATGTTTCTCTCTCTCCCTCTCCTTTCCTCTCTCTCTAAGATCAATAAAAACATATTTTTTAAAAAAGAAAGAAAATATAGTCAACATAATTGTAATATATCATTTGGTGTACACACTAAAGGCCCAGGTATATGTGTACCTACAGAACAAGTAATTGAGAACTCCTTTAGTAACGGATATTATATGACCTCAGGAGATAAATTCTCATTACTTCTTCAATAATACTGCAGATACATTTGATGCTGGGTATGAACAACATTTTCTTCTTCCATCTAAGTTGCCATTTCTACTGAATGTCAGGAACTTACTTATTTTCAGCTTACATTTTTTATGAACTGTATTTCCATTCAATTTCTGTTCACCTGAAATGGAAATATCAAGCACTTATCAGGAAGCAGGACTTTTCCTGCCTCTTTATAAATGAAACATTTCTGAAAATTAATGTGGTACCCTAAGTTAACAACAACAATTTCAATGCCTGCATGGATGCTACATTAAGGAACAGAGAACAAAAGTCATTTCTATTATTGTTATTGGTAAAGCCCATTTCAGAAGATTGCTTATTTCTTCCATCTGGGCTTCCTTATTTTAAAGATTCATCTGTAAAATAAGTTGTCAGAAGGTTAATTTAAAACTGCAGCTCTGGCCGGTTTTCTGAGATGACTTTCTTAAACATTCAGAGATCAGCTCATTTATGTCAGGAATATTCCCAAAGCAGATCAGAAACTACAGGAAAAAAGGAGTGAGTCAAGTGTGAGGCATTAAGGACAGTGGGAAAATGTGCCTTTAGCTAATCTTTTTAAAAAATATGTCTTTATTGATTTCTGAGAGAGGAAGGGAGAGGAAGAGAGAGATAGAAACATCAATGATGAGAGAGTCATTGACCGGCTGCCTCCTGCACGCCCCCGACTAGCGATCAAGCCCGCAACCCAGGCATGTGCCCTGCCCGGGAATCGAACCGAGATCACCTGGATCATAGGTCGATGCTCAACCACTAAGCCACACCGACTGAGCCCTTTATCTAATTTTAAAGAACAGGATATACATACAGAATATATAGAGAACAAATCCAGAGTATTTTGAGCCAGCAAGGTAAATGTGTTAGTTTGTTGGTGGAGTACAATTTGTAGGCAGACAAGAACATTATTCCAAAGAAGCGGACTCTATGCCCAATTCTGAAAAAACAAACAAAAATATTAGGTGGACTCACGAGCAAAAAAAAAAATGTAGGAGGAGGGTAGGAACATGCAGGTATAAAAAACGATAATACCAAATTGGAAGAGAGAGTTTTTGAAAAATAAAGAATAAACAAGGAAAGAAGATAGGTTAATGAGGAATGAGTGTATCCAATCATATATGTTTTGTTGGAAACATTGTCAGATAAGACATAATCAAAATCCAGGATGGATATGCCAAATTTAAGAAAACTGGCTGGCTTCTTTAGTGTCAAACAGAACTTGTAGCTCTATGTATAACTTTATGTTTGAGGCACCTATTTTATAAAATATGACTCCATTGTCACATGTTTGGCAATTAAATCAACAGTTTTCTTCTATTGTTAATGACAGAAAACAATCAAATTTGAAATCACTTGGATTTTCTAATCAGCTGCTATTTTGAAGCTAGGATAACTTATTTTGGGTGCACCATTACCCTTGACTCTCTGTCAATCAATTTAAAATGCCACTGTTTTGGTAAGTAAAATATAAATGATTGTTGAACTTCTGCCTCCCGCCACGGCAGGAAGCTATAGAGTAAGTAGGCTGAAATTGCCATCCTGCTGTAAACAAGGGTAACACTGAACAAAATATGTAAGGCAATTGCTTTCAGGCAGTGAAAAACAGGCAGAGCAGGACTGAATTTTTGAAAGAAGGGAACACATGAAGTAGGTGAGACCCTGTTCACCCCAGCTCTCTGCCTGCAGATATTCTCCTGGCCATGGGCCCTGGAGGTAGACCCAAAGTAGAACCCAGCAAGAGCCAGAGATTGGACCTTGAGGCTGCTGAAACATTTGTAACACACATGGAAGAGAACCAGGGGAAAAGTGGCTATGGAGGGAAGAGTTCCCAGAATTCAGAAGACAGTGCCATGCAATTTATTGACAAGGACTGGACTGCACACAACAGGGCAAGCTTCCCTATAGCCAGCAGAGAGCAAGTGCTGTGGGCCTGACAGTTGAATGAGATACCAGAGGTCATGTGGTGCTGGGAGGCACTGGGGCCTAGACTAGCCGGTGAGGACCGACCTCATTACGCTGGGCACCTCAGACACTTAGTAAGCAGGAAGGAGTAAGGACTGAACACTGAAGTAACACCCACATCATAGGACTAAAGTACAAAACCAAAATAGGTTTTCTTCCTAAGAGCTAAGCTCGGTGGGATCAAAAGTATCTGCCAGCAATTTTATTATCTGCCAGAACAAAACTCCATATTAATTAGTAGAAAATATCATAGTGTAGACTCTCTACAACATATCCACTAAGTTATCCACACAAATTCTATATCTAATGACAATATTCCTAAAATAAGAGTGAAATAAAGACATTTTTTGATAAACAAAAGCTCAGGGACCCAACTTGTAGTTGCTTAAAAGTGAGAAAAACCAACAACCACCTTCTGGATAGGATCGTGGAGAGAAATAAATGTGTATATGTGATCTCCCCTGAAATACAGAACCTGGCGCCTGGAGATGCTGGTAAATGTCTGCAATTGTTACTAAACATTCTGAAGCAGTTTCTTATTTTAATATGACTTTCAGAACAAAATCTTATATATTTTATCAACGACCACCTTTCCTAAAAGCTGATGAGAAGAGTGAGCAGCAGTTTAATTCTGAGAGGTGTTGAAGACAAGGTCTCTGATTTATCCATACCACGAATACTGGCCTCCAGCCCATGAGTAGCCAGAGGAATCTGCAGTACAACATCACCCTTGCAGCACCAGCCAATATTTTTACATTGGTAATTATGTGCTGGGCCAGAAAGCATAGAGAATGTGCTTAGCTTAGTGCCTGGAAAATGATATTAGCTGAATCTGAATTTACCTCTAGAGCCCATAAATGGCTAACTACTTAGGAGACATGAACTAAGCATAGGGGAAAAAAAATAGTGAAGTAAAAAGACAAAGTAGGACAAACTCTAATTAATAAGAATTTGGAAGAGTATGATGAATGTTATATCTGTCTTCTATTTTACACTTAATAAGGCACTTTCATAAATTTTAACTCAGATCTTTGTTAATACTAAAATGATTTAAAGTAAAATTTTTAAAAGCCTTCAATATGCTAATGTGCATGACAAATCTCTAACAGTTGACATAAAATCAATTATTTCTCATACTTTTCCATCCAAACATCATTAACCTTCTGCAGAACCAGAAAACCTCAGAATACAATTTAGTAAGTGTTGCACTAAAAAGTTGTGAGGTCTTTAGGAGTATGGTTTGTGTTTCAATCAAGTCTCTATCTTCAGAACCAAGCACAAAATCTGGCATTCTATAAATGTTTCTTTAATTATTTTTCCCATTTATTATTATTCTTGCATAACAGATGAAAAATCAATGCACAGAGAAAATATGTGATTTCCTAAATCAAATAGTCAATAAGAGAGATGGAATTTACTTATTACTTGCAGTCTTCTCCTGTATGAACTCAAGGGGTCAGGCTTCATGCTAGCGGTAGATAGGGGGATTCATGGGGCAGAATGGTATTAAACTGGCAGTTGGCAAATATATGATCTGGTGGTGCTACTGCTCCTTGGCAGGGTGACTTTGAGCAAATTATGTAATCTTTCTGGGCTTTACATGCTTCCTTTGCTATGAAATAGAGGAGCGATTAGATTAATGACATCCGAAATGCCCAGTAGCTCTAAAATTCTCTAACTTGATCTATCTGAGTTTGAAGAGATGGCAGAATGTAAATGGGTAAAGAAAGTGAACAAGGTAGTTTCAAGTATATGGGGAGCAACTTGAACCTTCGAAATTAGTGTCCATCGGCAGACTGCCCCTAAACCTGAGCACCATCACCAGTTATTTTGTTTTATTTTATATTTTTTTATATCTCTTTCTTGTTACTATTATTAATGCTATTAATAATAATTGCTTAAGTTAAAAGAGGTAATTTCTTTCTTAAAACTACTTTCTCACTTATTTTTCCATTTTATCTTTTGTTCATTATGAGGGAGGGAGTGAAGGCTGGCATTTGTATCTAGGCCTTTAGGACAAACAGAGGGTTTACATAAGGTCTCCCAGTAAGGGAAGTGCAGAGTCGAGGTCTGCTGACTTCCAGCCTTATGTTTCTTTTTCAAGATTGCTTTTTGCTTTCTCTCATTAATATTTGAAAATATTTTCCTGAGCATGGGGACCTCTTCCAGATTTAGATCTCTCACCTTTAGTTCTGCTCAGGGATCATGATCTCTATAACTGGAGCCAGAGCTTCTCAACTTTCTTTCGGCCCTGGAGCGTTCTTCTTTAACTACAGATGATTAAACCATCTCTCAACTGGTAGAGATGCTCATTGTAGCACCACAGCAAACTCAAACTTTAAATCTTTTATTACAAAAAGGTATCAAACCTCTACAAACACAAAAAAGTATCATACCTGAAACTATACCAGAGATTTAATAATTCATTCTTTAAATGCAGTTTTCATACAAATGACTTCGGCTTTTCCCAGCACAGTAAAGGCTAAGGAAGTGTTTTGTTTTTTAAATATATCTTTATTGGTTTCAGAGAGAGGAAGTGAGAGGGAGAGAGAGAGAGAAAAACAATAATGAGAGAGTCATTGATCAGCTGCTTCCTGCATACCCCCAACAGGGGATTGAGCCCGAAACTAGGGCATGTGCACTGACCAGGAACCGAACTGTGATCTCCTGGATCCTAGGTCAATGCTCAACCACTGAGCCACGCCCCTGGCCGGGCAGGAAGTGTTTTAAGGTGCAGACTTATTTGTGAGCACTTAAGGGTGACAATAGTGTTGCTAGAGAAATATAATTACCAAACACCTAATAAAATACTCAACACAATCGTGTTAAATAATTCTTAAATGATTTACCTTAAAAGGATAAAACCATGCTTTTTATATGGTTGCATTTGCTCTTTCATAAAATATTAGTTGAGCACCATCTTTTGACAGTCTTTGTGCCAGGCTCTTGTTGATTTAAAAATAAGCAAGACCAAAAAAATCCTTAACCTCTCAAAGTCTTCATAGTCCAATAAGAAGGACAGGAGAGAGGCAAAGTGCCACATTATTTCATATCGTTAGAGTCCAAGTGAAAATGGTTCTAATATCTGTAGGCAGAAGATGCTATGGCAATAAAGGGAGGCAAGTCCTGAAGGTCACGGTCAATTCAGAGAAGTGAACCTTGAGCTGAGTCCTAAAGGGATGAGAACCCATCAGAAAATGGGTGTGGAGATGATAATTCCAGGCATATGTTTTAGTAAATGGAAAGAGAATATCACTCTATGGGAAATGAATATTCTTTATTATGGTTAGATTACTGGTCATGTGGAAAGTAGTATTTGTTAAAGATAGAAGTAAAGTAAATCATGCAGTCTAAGAAATTTGGATATTATCAGATATTTGAGAAAGATCTGCCTGATGACTGTGTGAAGGAAGTTGGCTTGAATGGATTAAAATGGGTAAATAAAGGATATCCCCAAATTTGTAGGCATGAAAAGAAAGGTAGTTTCTTTGGGAAGAAAAATTGGGGAGAACAGAAGTTTGGGTTTTTTTTAGACATGATATTAAGCATCCAAATGGAAATATTGAAAGTTTGATACACAATCAGGAATTTAAGGGACATTTATGGGCTGAAATTATAAATCTTAATTTCATTAGCTTATAGGTAAGATTTAAAACCAGGGACTGAGATCACCTAGAGAATAAGTGTAGAGAGATATCTCCTAGTACTTTGGGGGAAAATACTTGCTGTTAGAGAAGATCAGGCCTCTTTCCTTCCCTTCTCTTACTTAATGTAATCCTAGAATGAACCTGGAGCTAGCCCAAGATAATACTTCCGCAATAATGAAGGCATTACTTAAATTTGAGGACACTACTTTTGGGGCTGGAGATTGCAAAACAGATGAAATGCTAGCTAACTTTGATGTGGACTATTCTTCATCTTAGAACCTTGAGTGGATAAAGAAGGATCTGCTCCTTCAGGATAATAATGAGCCACCCGCCTCTCTCCTTTGAGATGGATGCTCTTTCTTCTGCCCACGTGACTGTGAGGCCAAGGACTACTTTCTTAATCTGGGAAACATTGAGGCAAGCAGACTGAAAATTCTCTGTTGAATGAATTTAATGTTGTTGATTCAAAGAAATTAACATATGAACCATACCTAATACGGAAATAAAACTTTATAATGCTACAACTGAAACACTGCAATCACTAAGTGTCCTTCTATGACCATGATTTTTCATTCTTAATGCCCATGTTATCAGAGAGCTCTCTCAATCTTTTTCTATTTTCTCTAGGATGTGGAGACTAGTGGCAATTTCTAAAGACAAGAATAAGGGGTATAAGAACATATTCTGATTAGTCATTTATCAATTGCCTATTTTAAGGAAGTCTGTTTTACCTAGCTTAATTCCCACTCACAACCCTCAACTGATGAATTCGACTAAAGCAAATGAAATATTTCTGATTGACCAACCCATGAAGGAGGCATAGTTCCCACCATGACTGAAAACTCTTTTTTTTTTTTTTTAAAGTATATCTTTATTGATTTCAGAGAGAGGAAAGGAGGGGGAGAGAGAGATATAGAAACATCAATGATGAGAGAGTCATTGATCGGCTGCAGCCCGCAACCCGGGCATGTGCCCTGACCGGGAATCGAATGATCGCCTGCATCCTAGGTCGATGCTCAACCGCTGAGCCACGCCCGGCCGGGCTAAAAACTCTTTTATGGGAGGGATGGGGGTGGGAGGGCTATAATCACCCAAAGGCAGAAAGGGCAGTCAAAACAATAGGTAATCTCTTTAAAATGGCTTAGTAATGTAGTAATCTTGATCGTGCTTCCTCTGGTACTAGCAAGGTCATTGCTTTGCCACTCTTTTGTTTCATGGATAAACTAAGCCACAGCTACACATGCCTTGTTCAAGTTATAGAGTTAAAAAGCTGCATGGTTATTCATGAAAATTAGCATGCTGTTTCTAATGGTTCCCAACAAGATAAAGAAAGCTTGTTGACATGAATAAATTATTACTCATTAAATTACATTATTCTATATTAATAACATATTCTCTATTACATTATATATTATAATATTTAACTTTATTGTTAAATAATAATAGATAATTATTCATTTAAGCCTCTTCAATGTATGTGTTCATAGATAATGGGAATCTCAGAATTCTCTACTTGTTGTTATTATAATTTCACAGATGAAGTTAAAGTTCAGACAGTATACAGTATTTACCTAATTTACAGGAAAAGTAACAAACTAAATAAGAGTCTCCATAAGGGCTCAGCAGTAAATAGGGGAGAAAGTGAGACTTCAACCTGCTAATCAATACAAACACAATCATAGAATATTGTGTTATATTCTACAAATAATTAATGCATTTTGATATGTTCAATAAAGCCTCTGTTATTTCCATAACCCTTTTTGAGACCTTCCCTCTGACTTTTTTATTTCTTCCAATTTGTTTCAATTTGCAAGTAAAGTTTACAAAGTGAAGATGCTGGTGTCCTTGAGCCTATGCACTTGAGGCCCAGATTCTTTACTTGCTTTCCACTGAGCAAAAAGCAACAGAATCGAGGCAGAGTTTTTTTGTCTTTGTGACAGCCAGGCTGTAGGAGGCAGGCCAAAGGCTGAGAACACGTATACTCACCTGTACAGGCAGACCGACAGACCGACTTAAATGAGAGGGGATTATTGGAACAGTACAAAAGGAATCAGAACAGGTTTACTGTTCTAAAATGCATGCATATACACTTACTGTCACTCTGGGAATCTGGTTCACTTGATAGCTTGGATAAATATTTACGTACTCTACATTATGCATTTGAATTTAATATAAAATCAGTTTAAAATATTCCCATTTGCAACATAGTTGACAGATTAAATGCTGGATAGGATTACTGCTGAAAGGCAAACCTTCTGTTAGTTTGCCTTGGGTAAAATGATATCCTATTAGTCCCCCTCAACATCAAAACTTGTTATGAATTGTTATCAGAAGGCCAGTTTGAAAGACTTCTATTTTCAATTTAGTCTTCTTCTTCAAATAGCCAAATAGAATTACAGTAAATCTAGGGAACAGTGCAACCATTGTAATTCCAAACATTAAAATGTAGAAAAGAAACATTCTCTTGCTCTCAAATAATAATGCCCTAGAGTGATATGAAGCTTTTCCGTTTTAACTGGCTTTAGCACAAGCAATCTTATTTGAGTTTCCTTTAATAAACACTCCATATTGTAGATGAGGAACCTGAATCAGCTGCCTGGCATTATACAACCAGGGCGAGGTGAGACGAGGGCCTGCAGTAGAGCATTAGATGTCTGTCCTACTTCCTTGACTAGAGGGCTCTGCTACACTAAATCTTCTACAGTATTTGACAGTATGTTATTGCAATTTATAAGCTTTGTGGTGAATTAAGACAACAGTTTACTGCCATGACTAAATTTTTATTAAAGTTATTTCACTCTTCAAAATCTAAAGGTTTTTACTTAATAATAGGATTTTAAAAGTTCTGCTTTTGTTGCCTTTTTCTTCTAGAATAGAATAGAAGGAAAGAGGAAAATAACAGTGAATGAAGAAAGGCAAGAAGGGTTAAAGAAAGGAGAGAGAGAAGAAAGAAAAATGTAGGGGGAGAAAGAGGGAGGGAAAGAAGGAAGGGAGGGAGGGAGGGAGGGAGGGAGGGAGGGGGAAGGGAGGGACTTATTTATTTATTTTTCTAATTCTTACCCAAGGATATTTTTTCCATTGCTTTTCAGAGAGAGTGGGGGTGGGGGAGAAAGAAAGAGAGAGACATCAGATTGGTTGCTTCCCCCAGGCACCCCGACTGGGGCCGGGGGTCAAGCCTGCAACTGTGGTACGTGCTCTTGGCTGGAATCGAACCAGGGACCCTTCAGTCCACGGGCCGATGCTCTAACCACTGAGTCAAACCAGAGGACTTGTGAAATCGTTCAGATTTATTATTTTATCAGTATTAAATATAAATTATCCAGGAGATAAAAAGTCTATCTTTCTTCACTATTTAAGACAAAAGGCACGGATCTGTAGCTGTTTTATGATACATGAGAACAATCAGTAAGTCCTTGAGCAGTCTTCTCTCAACAGTTCCCTCATATCTCACCTAGATATTATTTTCAGACAAAATCTAAGTACTTTCTGTTATTATTTATAGGTTTAAAAAATACTACATTTGTGGCATGCAAATAAATTTTTTTCTCTACTTCACTAATTCTACAACAAAAACCTTGTGATCCTATTAGCAAAACATTCCCAAGCTCGTGGACAGTGGTCCTGGGAAACTGTGCAGATGCTTGCTCATCAAATTAATCTTGCTTATAAATTAAGAAGCTGTCGAAGCACACTGATTGTTTAACATGCATAGCTACTTCCATGGAAAGGGAGAAAGAGTCTCTAGACTCTTAAACCAAGGATCGTTTGAGTTTGAGAAAACATCATGTTAAAAAGTAGATTTCCTCTGTGTAGAGCAATAAGCTATTATACAATCACTTTGCAGCATTTTGAAATTATAGAATTTGTAACACAGAGGCCTAATTCATTTTTATAACTTAAAACTTTTATCCTATGAAATTTGCACAGCAGAGCTTATCAGTAGTTACTTAGACACAATATAGTATCATAGAAAAGGGAAAAAGATTACAGAGTTAAAGAATTGGACTGTGTTAAGATTGGTTATTTAGCATGTTGACTAAAATGTCCCATGCATGAGAAAGTGTGATTTCCAGTTATTGTATAGACACATAATGAGGTGGAAAAAAGATCACAGACTAAAAACAAAATAAAAACCAATATTTAGGTAAGGGCCATATTTTCAGGAAACACATTTATCTGTTTCTTCATCAAATATTTATTAAGCTCTCGTTCCATCGAAAGCTCTGTGCTCGGTGTCTCTGGCCCCTGGTAACCCCAGTCTTCCTGTGGGGTAGCTATATGCACTGGGAAGAACCTTGGCTTCCGAATCTGAAGGCCAGGAGTTTTCTCTTCCACCCCATTATTAGCTGGGTAGTCATGGTAAATTACTTGATTATTACTGAGACTTTTTTTTTATGGGCAAAATAGAAGTGACAACAGATACATTATGAGCTCAAGAGAATTAATTGAGATACTGCCTGTAAATACCTGGTAGTGCATCTGATCCAATAATTCAGCAGTTCTTGGACTGGCAGTGAAAGAAGCAAAACAGATAATTACTTGCTGATAAAATTACTTTCATTTGACTTTTCCTCTACCAGATAGTGAGTTTCCTAGATGATGAAAGAGCCCATCTTTGTAAGAGAATGTAGATTTTTTTTAGCAAATCTGAAACATTTTGACATGTATATTAATCAAATAAAGCTGGAGAGTTGTATAAATGGACTCATAAAACTATTTTACGTAAAAGTGTGTGCTGAAATAATTTAGAAACCTCAAAGTATTTTATAAGGATAAATAAATAAAAATGACATTTATTTTTGTTTAAATTACTTTATTGTAAATATAGCTTAGGTTTGGAGAGTTTTAAAACATATATTCAAATTTAAAGACTATTAAAGGTACAGCTTGAGACCCACAACCCAGTTTAACAGATAGCAAGGCTAGTGTTTTAGAAGCTTCCTGTGTGCCCCCCTCAGTCACACCACCTTTATTCACCTCAAGAGGAAACCATCCTTATTTTTGTGCTAATCAGTTCTTTGATTTTCTCTATAGTTTTTGCCATATATATAGGTGGCTCTAAAGAATGAACAATTAGTGTTACCTATTTTTAAATCATTTTTTTTATTAAAGAACATTCTTGAAGTTTTTATTTTTTTAATTTTTTAAATTTTTTATTTAATTTATTTATTTAATTAATTTTGTTTAGAATATTACAGATGTCCCTTTTTCTCCCCAATGACCCCTTCCACCCTGTCCCTTCTCCCTCCCCAGTCCCTCTTCCCACCATTGTCCGTGTCCTTGGGTTGTGCATATATGCATATGAATTCTTTGGTTACTCTCTCCCCCTCCACCCACCCGCCCTCCTCCATCCCTCTGACATTCATCAGTCTCATCTATGCTTCCATGTCATTGAATCTATTCTGTTCATCAGTTTATTAAGTTCTTTAGATTACACGTATAAGCGAGATCCTGTGATGTTTGTCTTTCACTGCCTGGCTTATTTCACTTAGCATAATATTCTCCAGGTCCATCCATACTGTCCCAAAGAGTACGAGAGTCTTCTTCTTTACAGCTGCATAGTACTCCATGGTATAAATGTGCCACAGCTTTTTTATCCACTCATCTACTGACGGGCACTTGGGCTGTTTCCAGATCTTAGCTATTGTAAACTGTGCTGCTATGAACATTGGGGTACATATATTCTTTCTGATTAATGTTTCAGTATTCTTAGGATACATTCCTAGGAGTGGGATCACTGGGTCAAATGGCAGCTCCATTTCTAATTTTCTGAGGAGCCTCCATACTGTTTTCCATAGTGGCTGCACCAGTCTGCATTCCCATCAGCAGGGTACCAGGGCTCCCCTTTCTCCAGCACATGTCTTTCGTTGATTTGTTGATGGAGCCATTCTGACAGGTGTGAAGTGATACCTCACTGTGGTTTTAAGTATTTTAAAATCTTTTAATGATGGAATCACACTGTGTGTGGCTCTGTGATTTTTTTTCTCTCCCAACATTATGTTTTTGGGAATTATGAACCCAGTTAATAGCCTAGTTAATTTACTTTCACTGCTGAGCATTACTATACTGTTTGAATATAGAACAATTATTAATCTATTCTACTTTTGATTAACATTTGAAAAATTAATATTTATTTTCTATTGCAAACATTGCTGCCTTGTGAGTTACCTTCTTCTGTACTTGTGCAAGATTTTTCCCTGCTATGTATACCTAGGAGTGGAACTGTATCTGACCAACATTACTGCAAACTGGCAAACTCTCTTCCAAAGCTTTTGCAACAATTTTCATTTCACGAGTAGTGGATGAATGTCCTCATAGCTCCACATTCATGCCAACACATAGTGTTACAAAGCAATGTGTAATTCAGACATTAGTGTGTACTTCTGGGGCTGCTAATGAGTTTGAGCATTTTTTTCATGTATTCAAAGGTCATTCATATACTTATTCTAAGAAATATCTACTGATTCTTTTGTTCAGTTTTAACTGGTTATTTCTTTTTTTCTTACTGATTGATTGATAGATAATAATTCTTTGTTGGTTACATATGTTAGAATTTTCTCAGTTCTTAAGCTATATTTTTTGGTCTTCTTGTATCTTGTGATGATTAGAAGATCTTCATTTTAATGTAATGATAGATTTTATCAACCATTGGTTTTATGATTTGCATTTTCTGGTTTTTGTTTAATAAGCTCTTCCCTGTCCTTAGGTCATAAAATGTCCTATTATAATTATAGAGGTTTCCATACCTGTTTCGATCTTTATTCTATCTGGAATTGCTTTTTTGAATGATGTAGAGAGCTAATTTGACATTTTTTGTTTCCATTGAATAAACAATAATTCAAAACCATTTATTTTCATTGATCTGCACTGACAACTATGTCATAAATTAAACTAAAATTTCATATACAGATATGGTCATTTATGGACTTTCTATTCTGTTTCATTTGTCTAGAATTCTATCCTTGAGCCAATACTAAACTATTAAAATAATTGTAGCTTTATAGTAATTTTTTTTATAGTAAAGAAAATCTTCAGGGCTATTTTTAACCATTTAATCCTCCAAATATTTTTAAAAGTGGTTGTAAGTTTCACAAAGATTTTGTAGGAATATTGATTAGAAGTGGTCTAGGGAGAAGTATATTTTTACTATACTCAGTCTTCCTAAGTAAAGACATGAACACTTCTCTATATTTAGGTCTTCTATAACATCTTTAAATAAATGTTATAACCTTTTTTATAAAAGTCTTAAACTATTTTTTATTCTGAGGTACCATATTTTTCTTTCCTTTATATAGTAAATGGCTTATTTTAACTTACGTTTTGTAATCAATCATTGTTTTTATTTTGCATATTGGTTTGATATACATTACCTTTGATAAATTCATTGATAAACTCTAATGTTTTATCTATGGATTCATGGGGTATTTTAATAGCAATCATATCATCTGCAATATTGATAGTTTTCTTTTTCCTTTTTAATGCCTTTCTTTTTCAAAAAAAACAAAAAACTGGTGTGACTGAGATCTCCAGTGCAATGTTAAGGAAAAGTAGTGAGAATGTGAGAATGTGCATTCTCGACTTGGCCCTGATGTTAAATTCATGCTCATTTCTCTCTGCATGGTAAGTACCAGAACCCTGGACTACATGCCATGGCATCTTCAGAAGGAAACAATTTAAGGGAAAGTACTAAAGATTCTTTGACCTCTGGACTTATATGTCATTAAAGCATCCATAAAAATAATAATATGGAGAATGCTTTTTTAAAAAAGAATTTTACCATGAAGCCTTATTGAGTGAATAAAGAGTAGCAGGCTCTGGGTATACAAATCAATACAAAAAGACACAATATAAAAAAAGACATAACAATTTCATGAAGGACATAGAGAAAGAAATTATAATGCAGCATGGTAAAGTGCTATAAAAGGGTATGAATTAAGAGCAGCAGAGATAACCATAAAGTCCACCAAAGAAAATTCTCAAAACGTTTAGTAAAAAACTGAAGAATGTGACCTATTCTGAGAATAAGTTTTCACTGCTACTCACATCCCTTCAGCTAAGTGTAGCAAGTTTTATTGGCTGTCTTTTTTCTACCCCCATATTTCATTGATTAAAATATCTACTAAGGGATGTTGGAAAGAAAGGGCAATTTGCTCAATAGAATAGAATGAGATTGAGAGAATTATTTATGTCTTATTATTTATTGCCATCATAAATATTGATGTTTATGATACATTCTTGTGCTTAATCATCTACAAGGTACTTATTCTCATGAGCTTAAAAAACAGGAATACTTGATGAATTCTCTCTTTACATGTGTGATATTATATATAAGTTGGTTTGACCCTACAAAAAAGGATGATGGACGGCAACTTATTTGATTTGAGGAATACAGGGTCTTACCTGCTGAAAAATATAACCTTTCCTCTGGGCTGCCTTTGCATGAATTTCTTATGATGTAAGCCATCTCTTTTTATTAAGACATTTTCTTCAGAAAGTCAGTCTTACTGTGTATATGAGCTTACTGCAAAAAGAAGGCTTACTGGCATGCTGGCAATGGCTAATGTGCTAATATATCAATGAATGTCCTGTCCCAAGAAGGATATGAAGGGCTAGGAAACAAAATGGTTGGGTTTTGATGGTAAAGAGGAAACAGAAAAAAGGTCTTGAATATGAGAAGCCATTCAAGAAAGGCAGGTTAATTAAAAAACTAAAATAAACTGCAGTTGGAAGAAAAGAAGGAAATCAATTTCAGAAGAACAGAGAAGTACAAACTATTTGCATTAAAAACAGCACATTTTGTTTACTTCACAATTTTTATTGTATACATTACCCTTATAAACAATGTTATTTATATATCTGGAGTCTAGTGTGTGTACATAAATGTAACATATACACATATATGTCATATATATACACACACGTATATAGCCTACACATTTATTTGAGGGATTGCTATTGAATACCTACATGTACCAGATAGTCTTACAGGACCTGGAGATATATGGTGGCAAAAATGACCCAGGTTCTTATGTCCTTAGGAGCTTATAGTCTACTGGAAGACATAAGGAAATTTAGTGAAATACCTTCTATGATAGAAAATATACTGGAAATATGGGAGCATTGGGGAGAATTTAAGTCAAATGTGAGGGGTAAAGAAGGTCTTCCAAACAAGTGATTTCTAATCTGAGACATAGAATGTGGGCAAGAACAAGCTGGGTGAGCCCAGAAGAGGCAATGAGGGAGAAAGCAGAAATAGCAACATGTGTAATTACCTAGCAAGGTGAAAGAGAACATCAAATTCAGGGAGCTAGGAGATGTTTGTATGGCTAAAGTTCACAGTATGAAAAAGGAATGTTAAAAGATGAGTCTGTAACAGTATTAGGATTTTTGGGGTACAAGATACAGAAACACATTGTTTCAAGCTTGAACAGTAAAGGACATATTATAAGCCTACTATGATATCTCATGAACCTAAAGGTCAAGGATTTCTTTGGCCTCAAGAAAACAGAGAATTCAGAACTTAAATGCTACTAAGATTCCCTTTTTATCCATTCATCTTTGCTCCACTGGCTGGGTTGACTTCATTCTTTATGCTCACATAGGAAGGGCATGCTTTTAAAAAAAATGTAAAAATGGTATTGAAACTCTCAGCTCATTACCCACCTTAAAGATAAAAATGACATGTGAGGAGTTAGAGAGAGTCGATATTAAAATTTCTTTGGAGAAATTGTCAGTATGCCCTGTATTCTGCTGCTCCATATCAACCACTGTAAAAAATTGGTTGGGAGGAGATTACTTTGCTCTTGCCTGAGCTTTAAGAGTTTGTAGACTCTGATATGCATCTCCTGGAATTTGAAGAATGCAGTGGCTGCTATCTGACTTATGCTTAAAGGATGGCAGCACTGACTAGCAGGAGTAGCCTATAGCAACAGAATAAAAAAGTCTTCATTGAAAGCAAGCCAAACCTTTAAAGCTTGCCTGTGTAATTTTCACATGTCAGAAAAGAGATGGCCATGAATTGCCTTGAAAATAACTCTATGCTAATCTCCTTCCTCAAAGACTAAGGAGACCCTGGTATAAAGAAGCTAGAGGTGTTAGAGGCAAAAGCTAAAGGGGATGGATGTGGCCAACTAGAGATTATCATGTGCACCAAGGAACTGAAATCAGGGATTCACAGAAGTGACACAGGAAATAAACATCTTTGGACAGCCACCACGTCCAGTGGTGTCATTGAAAGATCAGAAGGACAAGTAAGACCTCCTTTGCCCCAGTACTGTTCCTACTTCTATTGTGTTGCAAAACAACTATCAAGTGTGGAATGATGTCAAGTAAAAACAAGATCAGAAGCTTTCCCATTCTACCTCCACTAGAGAATAAGGGAAAAGTTTTTAATTAAATGTGAATTCACTCCTTCAAATGCCTGGAATAATCTATTATTAAAACCTGGAAAAAGAAAGTATTCTTGGAATACCTGAGAATGACTGTGTTATAGCTGCTGGAGATTTTATGCAGGACTGGAGATAAATGAACTCTAGAAAATATGGCAGTTTTTAAGAGCAGTTGTTGGGAGATAATCACCCAGCATACTTGCTTTCTAACTTTTTCAAGTATTTTAATAAACCTGATCATATGTATTGAATTTTATTTAACTCTGTTAATAACTCTAATGAGGTAGGAAATATTATTCCCTGAAGCAGACAAATGATGGCTATAAAGCCTCTGACATTTCTTTTATCAAGAGATGGAGTCTGTGTGTCCTCACCTGGAATGTGGATCACCTGTGATTGCTATAATGAAAAGAACACAGCAGACGTGATGCTGTACCAGCTTCCAGGCTGAAGCCTTAAGGGACTGACAATTTCCATTCCCTTTCTCTTAAAAAAAATTCTCTATACAGTAGTAAGCCACAAGGAAGAAGTCCAACTACCCTGAGAGTATCATGTTAGAGACCACATGTAGGTTCTCCAGTTGACTAACCTCAGCTGAGTCCAAACACCCCACACAAAAGGTGCCAGACGAGGGATTAAAGCCTTAGAGTACTTCACTAGAACCTTCCAGGCCAGACAGTCTCCCAAATGAATAACACTTGGGTGATCTTAGTCAACACTTCGTGAAGTAGATAAACTGTTCACTTGAGCCATGCCCACTTTAATGATTCCCAGTAGCATGAGATATAATCAAATAGTTTAATGGTTATTGTTTTAAGCCACTGAGTTTAGAGTGATTTGTATACAGAAATAAAGAGCCAGAATATCTCCAGTGTATAGAGGAGGGAACTGAGTCTCACAAAGGTCTAGATTTTCCCAACAAAACATTTAGCAAATGGTAGAAAATATTTAAAACTTACTTTTTTTTTTTTAATCAAAAATTTTTTCACTATCTATACTACCCCAAAACCAAATATTGGATTGACTGGAGAACTTTATTATGTCACTCCTTATTTTTTTTATGTATAGTACCAAAAATTATAACAACAAAGTAGAAACATCATATCTAGGAAATTGGAATGGATTTCAAGTATTATTTGGAGGATATTTTCTTTTTAGAGCTTGATGTTGATACACTGAATTAATCTATTTTATGGGTCAATTTACCTGACAGATTACTCTTTTGTGTAATTTTTGCCTAATTTGTTAGCACTTAACATGTGTTCTTCTCATTTAGCTATTAACTTTATATTTTCTTGTAGAAATTTTGTACATATGCATGTATGCAATTACACGTTTATTCACTCCTTTGCTTCTCCTTTGCTGCTTAACTATTCATAGCTTTAGGACTGGTTTCCATAATTAGATAACAACTTCAGACCAGACATAAGGTTTTACATTTATTTTCATTCCTCAGATTTTAACCTGTGATGCACAGAATGGTCCTTACATGGATTTCATGAATTTTTTAACACCCTTAAATTTCATGCAAAATGTTGTATTAACTTGCAGATGTACATTTTTAAGAGAAATGTGTCCAAAATTTTTATGCATTCTGAAATCAAAAAATTTTTGCCCAGCCAGCCGTGGCTCAGCACTTGAGCATTGACCTATGATCCAGGAGATTGTGGTTCCATTCTCGATCAGGGCTCATCTCCAGTGGGGGGCGTGCAGGAGGCAGCCAATCAATGACTCTCATCATTGATGTTTCTATCTCTCTCTCTCTCTCCCTCTTCCTCTCTCTGAAATCAATAAAGACATATTTAGAAGAAAAAAATTTTTTAAATGAAGACTCAATGATCTTTAGCACTTGGCGGAGTTTTGGGCTCATAGTAACTTCATAATAAATACAGTGGTAGCTCGGTTTTCTAATGTAATCCCTTCCGGAGACCATCCGGGTTCTGAAACGTTTGAAACCCGAGGGGTCAACAGCCGACAGCTGGGCCTCAGGACCTTGCCCTCAGCGGAGGCCGCATGGCCTGTTCAACTTCTGAGGCGTGTTCGAAAACCGAAGCATTTCCTTCTGGGTTTACGCAGTTTGTAACCTGAAATGTTCGTCAATAGAGACGTTCAAAACCTCGGTACCACTGTGCATTAGTGATTTGACTTATGGTTTAGGAAAAGATCTCCCGCTTGATACTTGTGGAACTAACAGCAAATGTGTGACATTGGGACTCTACTAGGCTAAGTTCAGATTCAACTTAAAAAATATATATAATAAAAATATAGCTATAAAATAGTAAAATCTAAAGGAGGAATGAAAAATAAAACAAATTCATACAGAATTTTTTTCACTCAGAGATGTCTGTTGAGATTTTACAGAATGTATTACAAGTCTTTCTCACATCTTCTATATATGTAGTTTACAAAAATATATTTATATTTTAAACACTATTATAATGCTGTTTTTCCTTTCTGCTTTCCTGAGGCCCTTTGTTACTCTAATGCAAAATTTATTTCTTAATAAAGAAGTCAGATATTAGGATCAGTCTCTCTCTTGCTACCCCTCCCAGTAGTTATGGATAGTGACCTGGGAGTGCCACCTCACCCAGACACTGAGGCAATAAAAAGGGGACTGCATGAAATATCAGTTCTATACCTTCTGTGTTTTATGAGTGTGTAAATAGTCTGCATCTCCTTGATCCAACTGTCTTAAGTCAGATATGTTCAGCCTTTTTCATCTCATGGCACACATAAACTAATTACTAAAATTCTGCAGCACACCAAAAAATATATATTTTGCCAATCTGACCCAAGAAAAAGGTATAATTTTGATTCATTCACACCACACAGCTATAGTTATGTTGCCTGTTGTCATTTTTTATTTGACAATCTAAGGGAAAAGAAGTCAGTGCCCCTGACTAGTTAGGTAATGCATGTTTTAAAAATCCTTGTGGCAAATGGTTGAAAATTGCTGGTCTAAGTGATTGTGGTAAATTTAATTCCTGAGTCCCCAAGGAGGATCAGGCTAGAACTTGTTCACTCTTTGTGGCAGGTTTATCCATCTGGCCTAACTCTCTGATTTTTATTTTTTTTTAAACTAATACTACACTGGGGAGTTGAGCCTAAACCTATACCCAAGGCTGAATGGCAGACACCCTGGCCTGCTGAGTAGTGGCTGCCAGTTCTGATGTCTAGTGTTGGATCCTGGTTCTGTATCTATTATATTAGCTTAAATGGCTTTCCTTAACTGTGCCTTTGGCATCACAACTAATGCCCTAAATCTCATTTATCTTGAAGACTTAGGCAATGTACAGCCTCACATCCCATGTATCACATTCTTTAGAAAATGACATTAATCGAAATTGCATTTGAGTTCTCTAAGTTCTACTCCTACCCCTGGGCTTGGATCTGGACTTGGAATTCTGAAATGTTAGCTCCTCACTGGGACTCCTAGTTCATCTCCCTGAGCCTATGTTGATGCCGGTTTCTGGCCTGGTATGAAGTGGATATGAGAAGAAAAGAGGAGTGAATAACTCAGAAGAGAAGTTAAGATTAATCTTGGGATTTTTACCTAAGTTACTGGGAAAATGAAGTAATCATTAACAAAAATGGTAAATACTGTAGATCAGGATCTGTAGGAATAATAGGATAATGGGTAGATGGATGAATGAATTGAAAGAAAGACAGGTATGGATATAAGAAAAATGGAAATATACACATATTGCCAAGGCAGCACCCAGACACAATTACGTGTGTGTACATATATATAGGTGTATATGTGTGTGTGTGTGTGTATAGTTTTTAAAGAATAACTAATATGTATTGAATTGCTATAATGAACTAGGTGTTATGCTATGCTTTACATACAACCTTAGTCTGGGTCCTGTCAGAAAACAGCAACCATGTCAGGTATTTTATGGAGGAAATCAGTTACACAGTTGTGACCACTTACATTTGTTGAAAAACTGAAAAAGCAAAAATAAAAAATCATTAAAAATTAAGTTAAATTTAAAAAAGACAGTGGAATAACCTAGAAGCTTCCTTGGCCAGCTTCTGTTCCTAAATCTAAGAGAAAAAAACACATGACTGGAATATAAGATTAAGTAGATATTGTGAGTCAGAGTTAGGCAGCCAGGCTAAAACTTGTAGAAAACAAGCAGTTTTCAAAAATAAAAAAGAGCAATTGAGAATAGTCAGGTAGATAAGGCCTGAGAGTTCAAATTACAATAATTTGCTCTTGTAAAACACGTATTAAAATGTGCTGTGCTGGTCTTTGAATTTGTTAACTTGGCTAGACTGCAGTTCTAGTTATTCAATCAACACCAATCTAGACATTGCTGTGAAGGTATTTTATAGATGTGATTAAAGGCCTTAATCAGTTGACTTGATGTATAAGGAAGATTGTCATAGATAATCTGGATGGGGCTGATTCAATAAGAGCTGGAGTTTCCCTAAAGCAGAACAAATTCTACCAGTTGACAGTAGTTTTGGCTCACGTGACAGATTCCAGTTTGCCCTTTCTCATGGCCTGTCCTATGAATTTTGGACTTTCCTAACCAGCTCCTACAATCAACATGGGTCTTGCAAGAAATCTTTATATATATATAAGTGTATATATATATATATTAACACACACACACATCTATCTATCATCTATCTATCTATCTATCTATCTATCTATCTATCATCTATCTATCTATCTATCATCTATCTATCTATCATCTATCTATCTATCATCATCTATCATCTATCTATCTATACACATAATCCTACTGGTTCTGCTTCTCTGGTTGATCCTAACTAATACAAGTGCTAAAAGAGAAGACATGAAAAAGGATGTCTCTACCTAGTGATAAGTCACTGGGAGGGGCAATGGAGAATGAACAGAGGAATAAAGTGAAGGCAACAATAATCAGGTAGAACCTTGACAATTGAAGTAACTTTTGCCACAATCATGGGACTTTTCTCTATTTGGACACTGGTCAGTTCTTAAGTATGACTTACTCTGGAGTCTGAGGTAGAAATGTTAGGCTTAAACCCTTCATATGAAATCAAAGAGAAGGGGAGCTATTGATTGTTGTAGATTATGTTAAAGGCCCCCAACGGATTACATCTGATATTCACACCCTCTTTAGTCACCTCCCACACAGATACACCAGCATGCCCGCCAGCTGAATGCAGTTGGATATGGGAACCCACACCAGGAAAACCACCCCGCTGACCCACAAAGCTATGAACAAATGAAAGTTTGGTTTTTAATCTACTAGATTCTGGGGTGGTTAGCAGTAATAGCTAACTGATACGGTGATATTCTTAGGTAATGATATACTCTGAGAAAAATCCCCAGTAGTAATGGTAGAGTGCCAACATATTTTAGCTACATTTATTTTAAGAAATCTTATCCTATGGTTTGTTCAATCATTTTGGAATTTCTAATGGTTAGAATATAAACTGCTTTAATTTCTTATCTGAAAAAAGAATATGAATGAACATAACCATAAAATTATCTGAAAATAAGTGGTAAAGTGGTTATTGTAGACCGGAAATTTTAAAAAAAGTGAGGATACCAATAACATTATCAAGCAGACGATTTTCTATAACTTCAGAGAATAGTACTGTGAAGAATAAAACCTGTTGCCCAGCAGGGCTGCAAAGTTATTCTGCATGTTTGACTCAGAGCCATTCAGGGACCGTATCTCCTAGATTATAACTAATTCCCTCTGAAGATATGGCTCTGCCTATTAATACAGATTTGGGAAACTTCCAAAAAAAAAAATACTTTTGCTGCTATGCCATTTTTTCCTGGACTACATTTATTGCTTTCCTTTTCACTTCACACAGCTGAGAGTTAAATTCAGCTCTGCAGGACTCAGTTGTCCTATGTTCCTTTTTTTCCTGAATTTAGCAGCAACATACTGTGAAAGCTATGCTTTCGCTTTGGATTTGTGTTTTTCTTCCTCTTTAACTGATAAAGTCCCTTATTTTTTCTATCATATTAAAACCCTAATTGTCCTACTGGCCAGCTGGCCTGATAGATATACAAGCCAATTACTGGCCACCATATCACTTTAGTCTACACGACCAGTTGATCAAATTTCAAATTACTCTGACTTTAAGGGGTAAAAAGTGGGCAGAAGAATGAATGCTAGTTCCCCCATTTCCCAATCTCTCATGTGTAAAGGTGAGAAGAACCTTCTTAAGATACTATACTATTAGCAAAACCCTCACTGAAAGGAAAAATAGATGTTTCTATGGTCTTTTCTCTTTACTGGTTTTAAATTACAATGCATTTACATCTTATAAAATAGATCTTCAATACATCAAGGAAGAAAATGTAGTAAAGCCGTTGAGTCAGTGGGTTCTAGATTCAGATAGACAAGGAATTACCTGCCAAGGTGGCCATGGGCAAGTTACCTAACTTCTCTAGTCTTTAGTTTTCTCCCATGAAATCAAATAATAAGCTTGTTGTAATGAGTCAAATAAGACAGTTGTTATAAAGCTCTGGGCTGAGTTTGTTGCATATAGTGAGTGTTCAGTATCAGTAGCTGTAAACAGTGGCCATGCTTGTTATCTTCATATATTGGCTTGAAGAAACAACAAAAAATACCCCAAATTTTAGTCAGCCCAGTAAATTAGTAGAAGACAAGTCTTTATCAGCAACTTATTTGCTGGCCAGCAAAATGCTTCATAGCTCAGACAGGAAAATGTCCCTATTTCCTGTTTGTTATAGAAGGTAATTCTGAGTGGATTCAATGAGCTTCACCCCTATAGAGTTGAGGCTGAGTCATTCATCAAAGGCTGTTAGAAGTCATCTATATCTCCTCTCCTGGTGACCTCACGTTGCACTGTTGCTCGTGGGTGTTAAATGGGCTCTCTCCAGGGCATGGCTTTTATACATAAACTCTTTAAAGGGAGCACTAAAGTGCCTCAGCAAAATTGGGCACTGAAAATGAAAAGCCCTTTGTGTGTGTTGAAAGTTGTTAATAATACACTATCTCAATAATTGCTATCACAGAGCAAATATTAGGCTGCTTGGGTTTATGCAGCTTAGGAAGCTATATGTGGGGGGGGGGAATCTTTTTCCTAAGATAGAGCTTCTTCATATAGAGTAAAGCTGATGGATGTAGTGAGACAAGGATTGAACTTGGTGTCAGGAGAACTGGGTGGCATGCAGCTCAATTTACATTTAAATTTTATTCCAGTGGTTTATCTCCCTGTCTCAGTTTCCTTATTGGGAAATTGGAAATAATCATACCTATCTACAAGGCTCTGTGAGGTAATGTGTGTGATAAAACATCCCACTGTAAATATTTTTTTATATTTTTTTATTTTTTATTAAATATATCTTTATTGATTTCAGAGAGAGGAAAGGAGAAGGAGAGAGAGGAGAAACATCACTGATGAGAGACTCATTGATTGGCTGCCTCCTACAGGCCCCTGACTGGGGATCAAGCCCACAACCCGGGCATGTGCCCGGACCAGGAATCGAACCCTGACCACCTGAATCCTAGGTCGATGCTCAACCCCCGAGCCATGCCTGGCCGGGCCCCACTGTAAATACTAAATAATATGTGCAAAAATATGTTTGCTTAGACACTTGTTAAAATGCCAATCCCTGGGCCCTTCTCTAGAGATTCAGACTTATATGTGGCATGAGCCTACAAATATAAATATTAAATATGCATTCTATAGACCCTCAGACCCTCTGCAGGTACCTGTGGACCACTGTTTCAGAAACCTTATAATTATTGTATACTGTATACTTTTAAGTTATTCAGTACAACTAATGGTCAGAAAAGGAGGAAGTGTACCAATTTTTTTCTAATGTTTCAAAATATCAAATATGAGAATCCCTGAGAGAAACATATGAATTCAGAATGTCCTTCCCCCCAAATATTTTCAGCATAATTATTCTTATCAAGGGTGAAGCAAGGGATGAAAACATTAATGTGCCAATAAGGAAAGACAGATTTTAAGGCCCCAACCGACATAATACCATGTGCTTAAGCATATGAAAGGCTTGAATGTGAATAGAAATATGAGAGAGAAGACAAAGGGTGATACAGGCCAAATTGATATTTGTTTTAGCTTGAATACACTAGGTAACACAACCGACCTGTGACTTCTTCTTAACCATGTAGCTGTGGCCTCCAAAATAACCTGTGTTTGTCTTAATCAATAACAAAAACCCAGGACAAAGCAATAAATGGGGGGGAATCAAAATGTGATTCGATTTCACAGTATTTCTTTTTTTCCCCAAACCAGATTCTGAGCCATAGCTGTCACTGTACAATAGAAACAGGTGTTGTCACTAGTTTCCAAGTGCTGCTATTACAAACACAGATAATCTCCACTACCCCCATTACCAGGAAAGCGCTTACAAAGATGGAACCAGCATCTTCCTCTTGGCTATCATTTGAAAGATGCTCAAAAAACTCCCTTCTGTGGCCAAAAATTTCTTTCTTCCCCTGACCTTTACCAGTAGATCCCACATAACCTCTTTTATTTTATTTATTTATTTTTAAACATATCTTTATTGATTTCAGAGAGAGGAAAGGAGATGGAAAGAGAGAGAGACAGAAACATCAATGATGAGAGAGTCATTGATCGAGCCCGCAACCCGGGCATATGCCCTGACCAGGAATCGAACCCCGATCGCCTGGATCCTAGGTCGACACTCAACCGCTGAGCCATACCCGGCTGGGCCCACGTAGCCTCTTTTAAAGGAGCATTTGGAAGTCACTACGAACTTATAATGAATTAAATGAAATATATGTTTTAATCTATATCAACAGAAGAAGATAAACATAAATTTGCTGGGTTCCTATCTGTTTTAGGAAGTGAGATAGCCATTACACCCTTGAAAGTTTTGGGTTTTTTGGGACAATGTAAACCAGTTTATTTTGAACCAACTCATCTGCTTAGAATATCTAGAAAAATTTAGACAAAATAATAAAGTGAGATCTGTCTGTGAGCATTGTTTGTAAGCTACCAAGGAAGTTAGTTTCATCAGACTAAGATTCCAAAAATGAAAGGAAACACAAAAATGTGAAGCTGAAGCCTAAAACAACTTCTTCCTCAAAGCTTTTGCTGATTTGATAGTGGTAGCTGAGATGCTGAGGAATTTGGTAGATTCCCAGGCTGGGTAACAACAGTTGGAGATCAGGACCCAAGAGTAGAGGGGTCCCAAAAGGGAATATCAAAAAGTTAGACCCCCCGTAATAAGGGTTGACCTGAAATATACCAGCCCTCTTAGGGCTTCAAATCTTCTCAGTTCCTGTGCCCATTAAGACTACATGCCCTTAACCTAGAATCTGACAGAAGCAAGTCTACAACCTCACTATTTATAAGCTAACATTAATTTAGAACTTCAAATTTTCTCTAGTAAATTTCATCTAATCTTCTGAACTAGTGGTGCTGGGTTAATTGAATATCTGTACAGAAAAACAATGACTAGATTTTTATTTATAAAAACCCATAAAAACAATGTTTAATAAAGTTAAAAGTGAAAGACAAAACAATCACACTTATAGAATATAACACAGAAGCAATAACTGTCCAGGAGAACATCTTTGACTACACTAAATATAAAGAATTTATATAAATCAATCAGAAAGGTCAGACAGCCCAATTGAAAAATGGGCAAAAGATTTAAACAGGCATTTTACATGAGAGGATATTTAAATTACCATCTTCAAGGAAGTGTCATGAAGTGAAAAATAAGACTGCAATGAGCAATTACTACACAGCCACCATAGCACTAAAACTTTAGATTGACAATAGTATTGGCAAACATAGGGAGCAATGAAAACTAGCACACACTGCTGGTAGGAGGACGCATTGGTACAATTACCCTAAGAAAACTACCTGGAAGTAATAATTAAAGTGACCATGTGCATGCTTTATGACCCACAATCCCAGACCTAGGAATGTGCATATAAATGCACCAAAAGACATGTATTAAATTAAGAATATGTACAGCAGAATTATTATAATTGTCCCAAACTGGAAATAACCCAAATGTCCATCAACTGAGGAACAGATAAATAGGTTGCAATATATTTATACAATTCAGGAAATTCAGAGCATAAAAACACACACACAAATCTTTGCTACATACAACA
This sequence comes from Miniopterus natalensis, assembly GCF_054644295.1. Lineage (NCBI taxonomy): Eukaryota > Metazoa > Chordata > Mammalia > Chiroptera > Miniopteridae > Miniopterus > Miniopterus natalensis. The sequence continues at coordinate 42,560,720 of NC_142089.1, forward strand.
GTATGAATGAATCTCACAAACATAATGAATAAAAGAATCAATTTTTTTGGTAATTTTGTTTGTATAAAATTCAAAGTAGGCAAAATTAATCTTCGGTGTTAAAATTCAAGAAAACAGTTATCCTTGGGAAGGAGGTGTTCAATACTTTGAAAGTGTCATGAGGAGAGCTTGGTTCTTTGTCATTTTTCTATTTCTTGACATGAATGGATATTACATGAGTGTGTTCTTTTGTGGTCATTCACTGAGCTATACACTTGTGCCTGTACTTTATCTATATTAAGTTTTAATTTAAAAAGTTAACATTAGCCCAGACGGTGTTGCTCAGTGGTTGAGCATCTTCCAGTGAACCAGGAGGTTCAATTCCCAGTCAGGGCACATGCTAGGGTTGTGGGCTCAGTCCCCAGTGGGGAGCATGCAGGAGGCAGCCGATCAATGTTTCTTTCTCATTGATGTTTCTCTCTCTCTCTCTCTCTCCCTTCCTCTCTCTGAAATAAAATTTTTTTTGGAAGTTAGCATTATATTCTTGGTGAAAGCAACTGATTTTTGTAGTATCTTTTTCCTTATATTAGATTGTCAGCTCCCTGAAATCACCAGCTAGGGCTATTTACAAGATTAATTGTGGCCATGGCCTGCAATTGAATTAGAATCTTTAGGCATGAGACCCAGGAGTTTGTTTTTTAGAATCCCCCTGGATGCATTTTAGCAGCCAAGATTGAGAACTACTACACAAGGACCTCCAAGCCTTTCTCAGTTGCATTTATTTTATTTTATTTATTTAAATTTTTTTTTTAATCCTCACCTGAGGATATTTTTGTTCCATTGCTTTTCAGAAAGAGTGGAAGGAAGAGAGAGAGGGGGAAACATTGATGTGAGAGAGACATCAATTGGTTGTCTCCTCCAAGAACCCTGACCAGGACCAGGGACAAGCCTGCGACCCAGGTATATACCCTTGGCTGGATCAAATCTGGGACCCTTCAGTCCACAGGCTGATGCTCTAACCACAGAGCAAAATTGGCTAGGGCATCGGTTTCATTCATATAGACAAAGCTCTATTTCCCATTTGGTGCTCAACAGTATATATATATACACATACACACATATATATCCATGTACAAATATGTATAATGTGAGAATATACATCTTTTTTTTTCTTTCCATAATGATCTGTAAGCTCAATATTTGCAGGAAAAGATGATTGATCTTTGCGTCCAAATTGAACTACCTGTGCTTAAAAAGTAGTTCAATTTTTGTTCATAAATGATTATATAAAAACTGTAGGTTTCTGTTATATTATATTTAGTAAATTGAATCTTGTTATATCAATATAGAGTTCACTGGGATTTCTCAAGTATTACTTAAAATAGTAAAGCTCATAGTACAATAATTCTGGGAACTTTGTTATTATCACCATAGTATATCTGAATGGGGAAAATAATAACTGAAGCTGGTTTGTGTAGACCTTTAGAGACAGACTGGGCTATATGATATTGTTCAAGATTATTAAAATATTACTCTTAATGGTAGGCAGAATCCCAAGATTTCCCACCCCTCTGGTATGCATACCTGGTATAATTTTAAGGATTTTAAACTATGTATCTATAATGACAATAATAGATTTTGTTTCGGTGATTAGGTTATGTCATCTGGCACTGTTGACTTTAAGAAAGGGAGATCATCCAGATGGGCTTGACATAATCATAGAGACCCTCTAAAAGTAGAGAGTTTTCTCCAGCTGGTAGTGGAAAAAGCTTTTAGAAACATGCATTCTGGCTGGCCTGGAGGACAGCAAACAATAATTTTGTTAACTGCTGATGGAGAGCGGTGATCTCAAGGAGCTGCGAGTGACCCCTATTGAAAAACGAAGATCTCAGACCTACAGTCATTAGGAACTGAATCCTTCCAACAATCAATGAGCTTGGAGAGGACCTCAAGCCACAGGTGAGAACTACAGCTCCAGCCAAAACCACATTTTTAGCCTTGTGCTACCCTAAACAGAGAACACAGCCATGTCGTGTCCAGACTTCTCAACTACATAACTGAGTTAATAAGTAGGTATAGTTTTAAGATGCTAACGTGTGGTGATACTTAACAAATACCTAAAAATGTGGACTAGCCTTGGAAGTGAGCAGTGAGCAGAAGTTGGGAGAAGTTTGAGGGGAATGTTGAGGAGCACACTAGAGTCTACCTAAATTACCTTGACCAGACTGTTAAGGGAAACATGGATGTTGAAAATACCGTTGATGAGGGCTCAGAAGGAAGTATGGAATGTACTGTTGGCAACCAGAGCAAGAGGGCTGGATCCTTGTTACGTACAGGCAGAATGTATGTCCTGTAGTCATGTGGAGAGCAGAAATGATGAGTGATAAACTCGAGTGTATAGCTAAGGAGATTTTCAAGCTTCTTCTGCTTAATGTAAAATGGGAGAGGAAAGAGACAAATTGAGGGAAGAACTATTTAACCAAGAGATTCACTGCCTAGACAGCATACTCTACAGAAAAGGCTGAGGGTGTGACTCTACAGTCCTTTGCTGAAACGTCAGAAAGATCAAAAGTGCAAAAAATTCATTCACAGGAGATTAAGGATATGCCTTACAGATCTCAATCAAACCCAAGAGACCTCCAGGAAATTTAAGAATGTTGTTTCTAATCCTCCTCAACAGGAGGTCAAGATAGAGAAAGGCATTATCTTAAAAATCCGTGGATGTAGCTTTTGACTAATGTAGTGGATCCCTGTGAAATCCACACTGGACCCACAAGATTCCTGAGAAAATTATGTCAACAGAAACACTGTATGCTTGGATTACAAGAAACAGAAAAAGTGTGGAATTCAAAGGGGTTCCTGAACCCCCAAACTTTACTGGCAGGCTGATAAAAATACTCAGCTGCAAACACTTACTACTTATCATGAAAAAGGTAGAATGACTCAGAGGGCACAACCAAGAGCCCAGAGGATATCAGGAAGGACCCAGAGGCAGGTCTGAGCCTGGGAATATTGTTCCTAGACCTTACACCGGGATCAAGGAGCTCTAGCTGGACTATGCCCAGATGGGTTTCAAAATTACATTAGACCCATGACTGTGTTTTATCTTCCATTTTTCACCTTTAAAAACAATTTAACAGTGATGCCTATAATTATTATCTTATGCCTGTACTATGATTGTATGTTGGGAGTACTGGGGCAGATAATTTGTCTCATTCCTGTCAAAAGTCCAGAGATGGAGAGGAATTTTGCCTGCAAGCTCATTTAATGGATTGCTCATTGGAACCTTCTTTAGATGCTTTAGATGATGGCATTTTGAGCTTTTAACTGATGCTGAAATGGGATAAGACCCTGAGTCACCTTGGGATGTGGAAGGGGAAAGAGTAGGGTGGACTGAAAAATGTGTAGCACCTTAAGGTTAGGATGAGAAGTAGGCTATTCCACAGGCAATGGAGAATCACAGAGAACTTATCCATTTTTCACATGACAAAGTTCAACAGATGCCTGAAGGAAAAGCCTCTGTTGCTGTAATGCAGGACTTTTTAAAAAACCGTGTGTGTGAAATGAGGCATGATTCATAAAATGGAAAAACTTCACTATAAAGTGGGCTTCATATACTCACAGAGATCTGGTTTCCTGTCGTTGTACAGGTCCAATGAACAATGGCAAGATGGTCGTTCATTAATCATTTTGGAATTTGCCTTTTGTTGGGAATATCTGTCAGGAACTCTTTGATATTTCAGAAATTACAAGCCTCTTTTCTGTCAAGAAAAGACACGTAATGGGCTTGTGTTTGTATTTATTTACGCCTTGCAAATTTAAGCAGTCTCTCATCAGCATTACATCTGTGACAGCTTTTTAAAGTACAAATTAGGAAAACCTTTTCCCCCTAATTACCCTCATTTTAACTGCAAAGGATGTCATTTCTCCAGAGTTTTAGTGTATCATATAGTCAACTATAATGAGGCCATTTTTCCCCTTTGTTTAACAAACTCCAGAGTTGCATGCTTTATAATTCCCCAAATTTTGTCATGGTTTCTTTAGCAGATGATGGTCTCCTGCACTGTAACTGATTACAGCACGCCCTGGATTGACACCGTGAATGAATCTCCTAGGCTCTCCACTGACTGTAGTGCTTCTGGAATTTTGGCAGAAGCATTCAACCATAGACCATCCAATTAATTAGAAATTCGTTTCAAAAACAGAGCATTTTTATAGAAAGTTTGACATAGGCCTAAGGGATCTAGAAACCATGGCATATGAGGAATGAATGAAGAAATGAAGGACATTTAACCAGATGGAAATAAAGTGTTACATGTTTATTTAGAGAACGATATATTTAGTGTTCAGTAATGTACTGGTACAAGTAGGTGGACATTAAATACAAATCACTATTTGGAAGGCGGATCTAAAACCTCAACTTGCTCAACAAAATAAATTTATTTCTCCTAAATGATTTGTGAACATTTCACAGGAGAACTAATTGAGAGCCTATCAAATTTGTATTGGACATCAATACTGCATTATTTGTGTAGACTGCATTGGGTTAAATGGGCACATGACCTAAAGTCCCTTTGAACTCAGAGTAGAGGATTCTGTCTTGCAGGGTTTCTGATGTAAAGAAGGCCAGCACAGCTGGTACCAAAAAAAAAAAAAAAGAATAAAGGTGACCTATATTATCTTTGTAATAGAAACTTTTCCTGACAGAATTCAAAGCAAAAATAAAAGCATCCTATAACTAAGAGATCTGAAAGCAACCTGGAATTCATCTTGTCCAAACTTCTAACTTTACCAGTGAGGAAACTGAGGCACAGAGAGTTGATATGACTTGCATAAGATGACACCAAGTTCATACCGCTAAAAGGTGGGCAAGTCAGTCCAACTCCTGGTACTGAGGTTGTAGCTCTTATTAGTAATTTGGGCTGTAATTAGTAATTGTGGGCCTTTTGCTTATTTATTCCCTTTTAAAATATCCTTAAGGAACACTGTGTCCTTCCTTAATTTCCCTCCATCATCTCACATAATAAATTGACAATATTAATTTCCACTTCTCTTCTATATCCCTCACCTCATTTCTAATGTCACACTAAACACTTAAAAGCCCCACATGCTTCTTCAGTGAAATAACAATGGGCGATGGCTGCATGCTTTAAGGTAGACTGAACCTCAGGTTTAGGGACACAGATAGCAATACTAAAAGTGAAAAGACTGTTGCTTGCTATTGTCCATGGTGCCGCAGAGGCCAAAAGTCATGAAATGAGAAGAAAAGGGAAAGAGGCCGTAGTGCATGGAATTACATCTATTCTGTCACTTGTGTCTACTCTATTACTTACAAGCAAGTCTCAGGTCCTGCCCATGCTCAAGGAGAGGGCATCACACAAAGGCATGAATGCCAGGATGCAGGGATTGTGGGAATCACCTTAGGGCCTGTGTGCAGAGTCAGTCAGACACACCTGTTCTTTAAGTTGGCAATAGTGACATGGAGAATTAGGGACAGTGAGGATCTTATACTTAAGTAAGTAGTATCAGTGGCAGGAGCATCAGGCTCCAGGGACAGCTGGTGGCAGTCCTCGGGATCCGATGCTGGCAGTTTGGTAGGTATGCCACAGAGACTGGCGTTTTTGAACAGGGCCAGTGGTGTTGTCATAAAACTAGTTCTACAGCATGATTTTGGCTGTGGCTTTGGCTACAAAACTTCCCTTGTTTCTCCACTTTGGCTTACCTAGTGATTTCTGTGAGTTAGTGAATACTTTCCAATAAATTCGTTTTGTGCTTTACTTTAATCAGCCCGACTTGGTTTCTATTGTGTGTAATTAAGAACCCTGACTGGTACGCTTAGTAAAATAAAAATTGTTTTCTGGGATTCTAGCCCACCTATACCCCTCCTGCCTTCCCTTACTATAGACAATGAGACAAGATTATAGTCATTAAATTTGGACGTAAACAACATTAGAAGAGAAGTAAAATATGTTTCTTTCTCTCTAGAAAGTCCTCCCCTGACTCTTAGATTAGGTTAAATACCCAAGCTACATGTTTCTATGATGTGTGCTTCTCATAATAGTTATCCCATTCTACTATCATTATTTAAGAAAAGTCTTCCCCACTCCAGTCAAGTCTTCTTTGTCCATAGATATCATCAGTCTAAATCAGTGCCTACTACACAGTAGTTTCTTAAGTGCTTGCTAAAATAATGAATGTGTAAGCAAATGGACAAATGAATTTATAGTATTCCTTCCTCTACACTCCTTATCCCAACGGAGTAATCAATTGTGTCTAATTTTGGCAGCTCCAAGTGTTAAGTGTTCTAGAATTAACCTTTATTTAGATCATTTTGAACTGTTTTTCTGAGAATGCTGTTTCAAAATTTATTCATAGCTAAATTTTCTAATTTTCTTAACATCAAATCAGCAAATAGGTCCTATTTCATCTTTTGACCTACCAGAGATTCCCCAGATAATTTTCTAAACTTTATGCCATTTGATACAATATCAGATAAAATTCTTGGATGATGTTTGCAATTAATTTTATCTGTTCTGTTTCCAAATTTTACTACACTTCCAATATTTTCTCTTCTTCACAAATTTTTTATCTACTCTATTTCTCATCTGTCTACAATGTTCTGTCACCATAGCTTTGTTCATGCCAGTCCTTTCCCTACAACACTCACTTCCTCCTTCTGCAAGTATTCAACTGCTACTCATTCCTTAAGATCCAACAAAAAATATGATCTCTTCTACTGTCATTTTCCTGCCCAGCCCAAGATAACCTTTTTCTCCTTCGCACTCTTACATTTATTATTTTAAGACTTCTGTAATGAGTATGCATGTTTTTATCTCTTTTTGTACAATGTCAATTACCTGAGTATACAATGTACGATGATTCATTTTCATATTATTTGAGGACCTTATAAATAATGTGTATTCAGTAAATACACAGATGATCTCACAATAGAAGAACACAGGATACAGTAGCTATAAAAGCAACCCCATTAAAGACTACCTGTGGAAACTGATCATCTCCCAAATAAAATATGCCAAGTCCTCTAGATTGCTTTATGTAGGTATAATCTAAATACCACACATGAGTATGACCTCAATTGTGCAATCAAAATGATACTACTCATAAAAATCTTATAAAATTGATCACTTCTCTCAGTTTCTATGGTTGTCATTAATGGTGCTATGTACCAAATACTCCTGGCTTTTTAGCATCTACTTTCCAGGCACAATTTGAAATTGTATGGGGCCTTGTGACTCATCTTGACCAATGAGTGTGAGTAAAAGGAACATTGGCCAGTTCACAGCCAGAACATTCAATTGCCTGGTGAGACTTTGAGAGTCCTCCTTTCACTCTGGTATGGTAACTTATTCATTTAAGATGGTGCAGCTCTCTCCTCTGGGTCCCTGAGACATTATGATGGAGAGAGGTCCCTGATGATTTACAATCAATAAGAAGTAAAACCTTGGATACTTAAATCATTGAGAATTGGAGTTTTTCCATTTCCACATAAACCAGGCTACTCTAACTGATGGCACCTTTATTTTCTTTTCAATCTAGCAAGACTGGATATACTTTATAACACAAAATCCCTACAGTTTTTTATTTTACTCTCCCTTTTGTATTATACTTATCACCCACTGCTTAGAACGTCAGTCATAATTTATGCACACATGAAAGGGAGATAGAGTCATTGATGGGGAAAATTGGCTATTATGAATTGAATATCGTGACAGACTTATGTAATGAAAATATAAGGGTGTAACAGAATAAATTTCTTGAGAAAAGAAGAAATGATTCAACCTTAGTTTGAGTGTAAAATGCCATGAATGTTAAACTACAGGCTGAAATTCCCATGGACATTTGTTGTTTATTTTGAGAGTTACTTAAAAAGACAAGATGATGAATGCAACTAATAAAAAAGCTTGGGTTTTTAGACTATGATTATAAAACAAAAGTTTTCTATGTTAAAGTCTGGATTTTTATTAGATAAGCATACTCACAGAGGAAATTTATATTAATCTACAAATAAATTGTTATACCTTTCTAAATAAGGGTGCTATCTTTGTCACACATTTTCACAAAATTTCAACAAATCTTTTTTTTTTTTTTATAGAGAATCTAAACTTTAGATATAAGTGACTTGCTCTAGGACATAAATGTAAGCAATAGAAGTTAAAAAAAAAAAAATAGTATGACCTATGGACTCAGTCTTGGAATGGCGTTTATTTTAACAATCTGCTTCCTGATAGCCAAAAAGTGATTTGAGCATGATAGGAATATTTTATTGAAGATCATAGTAAACATTTTATACTAGAGTAAGTTGCAGTAAATTCTTAATTATTATGTCATTTGAACTCACAATGACATATATGGGTGTTAGGAAATTTCTTTAAGCTGTGTGTCTAAGGAGGACCATAGAAACAATAAGAAAGTCTCATCCATCGATCTTGAAAGAATTGCTGACGTAGCCCTTATGAATTCCTGACACAAGTATTTTTTGTGCCCTAATATTAAGAAAACATGACCCTGGGAAAGACAAAATTCACTGGACCAACAGGGAGATGATGCTCAGGTTATTGTTAATAGGGAGAAGGTTTGCTAAAGAAGAATGTCTCATAGAGAAAGAAGGGGTCTGTGTTTCACAGAGACAAGTAAAGAAGGAAGTCATCGCAGTCTTAGGAGACTCATGAGGGAGGGTGGAGGAAGGCCTTACCATGGGACAGGTGAGGGCAGGAGTGGCTGGGAACAAAAGGGTGAGGTTACTTCATAACTGTCAGATTATCTAGGCATAAAGGGCTCACAAAAAGTTCATCATCAATTCCATATCTGAGTTTCGGTCAGGACACAGCATCACTCTAAGTGCTGTTACCGAAAGGGGGCTTACTACAGGGAATTAGTTGCAAAAGGAAGGGCTGAAGATGCACACAGCAGAGGAGCTTTCACTAGCCGTCAGGTTCACCACCGCAAGGGTAGTGTGGAGAACCGAGTGGTAACCAGGCTCTGCCATCCAGGGCAGAAAACTGCAGGGAGCTCTACCTGATGATCACAGCGAAACCTCTGCGAAATCTCACATCTGCCGAAGCCCATGCATTTGCCTGCTGCTGCCAAAGGAAAAAATAATATGGCTCTGCCTCCCTTCCACCTTGCAAATCATGCTCGAATGCCCCTCAGCGGTAGAACATAAATTGTATTGCAAGTCCCGGAGACAAGAGAATCTGGAAAATGTGTTCCCTAAATACCCAGCCACTGTGACACAGAAGAAACCCTAGAAGGGTTTGGCTGCTGGTAACATTAAATTTAATTACCATGCTAATTTTTATTCTTTTAATTAAAAAACATAAAGAGATTTAATTCCTGACACTCAACAATGTTTCTCCTTGTCTCACCTCCTCAGATCTCTCTTACTCCTTGCTACTCCCTCACCTTTCAGTTGCCAGACCTCCACCCCCAATTTTTCATTCTCTCCCCTTTTACTCTCTCCTCCCCATCTCTTTTCCTCAATTTCTTTCTTCAATGTCCCATAGTTTTCTGAGTACAGGTCTTTTACCTCCTTGGTTAAATTTATTCCTAGATACCTTATTTTTGTTGTTGCAGTGGTAAATGGGATTGTTTTCTTAGTTTCCCTTTCTGATAGTTCATTATTGGTGTCATCATTTCTTAATGCAGAACATAAGTTTCCCAGTTTCCTTCTATCCTACAGTGGGCACAGGGAGATAAGGAGCATCTCAACTTCCCTACTCAAAACAGCCTATGAAAAAATATTACTTTTGTTGTTAAATAAAAACCAAAAATGTGGGTAAAAGTGTGCAGTCCAGACTCAGTCTGCCTGCACTTGAATCCTGACACTGGTGCTTAATTGTTACGCAACCTGGGATCTAGGACATCTTACGTTTCTGAGACTCTGTTTCAAGAACAGAGACAGGGTAAAAGAGAGATAAAATAAAGACCAATATCTTGTCTCATTCAGAGTTGTTGAAAGTATTAGTAAGGTGTAAAGCATTGAATACAAATACTTCATAAAATACTTTTATGAAGTACCAGCCACCGAAGCAAGAAACCTCACAGTCATTCTAGGCTCCTTCCTCCATTTCACCCTCCACAATTAATTGATCAAAAAATTTGGCCAACAATACCCTTCAGATCATCTCCCACCCTACTCTAATTTAAACGCTCAGCAACAGTATCTCCTACCTGACTGCGGCAATCACATCTTAACTCATTTTTCTTATTGTTGTTGTGTCACTGCCCCTCTTCCTCGTTTACCTCCTACCTCTGTAGCCAGTGGTCTTATAGTATGGAAAGTGTGATCAGTTTAACTACAATTTTAAAACCTTCACTGCCTCCCAAAGACATATAAAGTTTAATCTCCAAAGTGCAGCAGATAAGAACCTCATCTTCCAAATTGGCCAACCTGGACATCAGTGGATATCAAACTTCACAGCAAATCAGTGTCACCTGGGATGTTTGTTAAAAATGTAGACTTTAGATCCTACTCCATGAATAGTATCATATGATAAGCTTCAATTATAGGCTAAAACTCTGAATTTTTAACAGTCAGTTTAGGTAATTCTGGTGTGGGGTTTTGAGACCATCTTCTGAGAAATGAACTGTTCCATAGGTCCGATAGCTGACCATTTTTCACTACCCCTACTCTTGCTCCATCCTATTTAAACAGCAAATATGACATGCTTTATATGCCTTTTTACCTCTACAACTGTTATTTCCACTTCCTGGAAAGGCCTTCCACACTTTCTATGTTGCTAATTTCCATTTTTCTTTCAGTATTCCATTCAAATGACACTCCTGTGTGCGGAGATCCCTAGGTCCTCTCAGAGAGCACTTAGTTATATCGTCTGTATTTTAGTAAGATCCTGTACTAGCTTCCACTTAGCCTTGGGTTATAAGGAAATTTTAAATGTTAGACCTCTCTACTAGACTAATAAAGGCATGGCAAGCCGGAAAAGCATCCCATTCATTCCTGTGTGATCTTTATCCAGGGCCTGGCACATGTTAGGTGGTCAGTAAGTATTCATTGGCTGAAAGAAGGAATTAGTAAGTGTTAGAAGCTCACTTACTTGTGATTATTTAAGGACTCAGGTCATCTCTAAAGGGAAAATTTTTCCTCCATAAGCTTTCTGATCTTATCTGAACCACTATCGCTAGACATTATCTCAATTCTTCAAAAGGCTAAGAGATAAATATTATTACTTTATATAAGAAACTCCTGACAAGAATGAAAACTATTTCCTGTTTATTTGATTACTTTATTTCAATGAAGCAGAAACTGCAATACACTGAAGAGTTAGAAGGTGAAAAGGGGTTGTACTTTTTAAAAATTCCTTATTAAATACAATGTCCAGACTAACTCAGGTATCACCTGAAGTGTGGGTAACTTTGCCTGAATGTAGAATTTTGTAACTACCCCAAACAGTTCATGGGTGCTGCAGCTGGTGCAATTCGCTTGGCCATGGGAATGCATGATCCATAAGTTTACCTGGGATTTGAAGCCAAGCTTTGTCTGCACAATGCAGTGATCATTCAAAGAGGGGCTGGTGTCCTTTCCAACATTTTACTATTTCACTAACAGGAAGTATTAAGAACTGGCATTGTTGACTTTACCTAAGGCCTGTGCTTCCAGAAAGCAAAAACGGTTAAAAAATTCCTCAGCCCTTTTGTATGTATTCCAGGCAACGGTTTCCTGCAAAGAATCGCTCTTTTTCATATGACTTACATAAGGCTCCGGATGACCTCCTGTTTATCTATAACAAGTTCAGACACAACTTCCAAATTCCGATATTTGTCTTATAAATGGTTAGCTAAACTGTTTGTCCCTACCAACAAATCTGGACAAAATGCCCACTAATTTGACTTGACCAAACTGGAATCAGGCTTCTCTCCTTTCCCGAGGCCCCCGAATTTGGCTCACCATTGAGCTTAAGTAAGCAGTGAGAGCTTAAGCAGGGGTTGGAACATGGAACAACCCCCACTTAACAGCTCCTCCCAAGATCAGTTTGCAAGAAAGACATTTCCTGTCCAATCAACTGCCCATCCCACTCCCAACCCTGATATACCAAAGCTTAATGGTAACAAAGAGATGGGTAAGTCATGGTTTTCTTCACTTCCAAATGTACTGGTCTATTATAATAATTTCTTTTTCAGAATCATCAATTAGTCTTGACATCAATAAGTACAGACAGATGAGGGGAGTGATGAACAAAGGGCCTATCATTTGATGAGTAGAGTTACTACTATGGTCCAAGGAATGTGCTAGTCACTTTACTTGAACAAAATTGGGGGAAACTAGAGTTTAAAGGTAATTACTCAAATAAGGTAGCAATGCATCATGATTGAGATTTAGTCATAGGAACCAGTCAATACACAAGAAGAGGTAACCATTTATCAGAACGTTCTTATTTTCAATAGGTGAAGGTACAAGATATTAGCAGCTTCAATTTCTGGGACTGGTCCCCTAGGATTTGCAGAGAGAAAAAGTGTAAAAAAATTATAAAGGAGAATTTTCTAATACAAATGTTATATTGACTTTTTAAAAATTATTTTACTTAACTTCAACTGGGCCCTGACATAAGGGCACTGAGGGATTTTTTGTGTGGAGGGTAGAATCTTAGGCAGCTCTGTTTAGCATGATTGATGATTTTTTTTTTTTTTTCAATTGCATGATTCTCATTAAAAGAGCTCTCTTTCCAGGGTATTTTTAAATTGAGGCATCACTGTACAAGGCAGCATGCAGTACATTTATTTTAAAAGTTTCATTTTAAAAAACGGCATTGTTCTTTGGCTTGAAATTCTACTATATAATGCTGTAAAGTTTAGGTTCTGTAAGTGTACAAATTGAATGTTTTAATTATGTTCCAATTCTAGGCACATTATGGAAATCATTATTTTTGGCTTGTGTATTCTAATTATATTCCTAAGATTTATAGATGTGATTAGAAACATGTGGATATTCAGTGTAACACAATGACTTTTTGAAAGTGCTATTTACAGCTGGTAATGTGTGTGCTTCATCATTCTCCATCTGAGCTATGATTATCTTGAAGAACAGAGGTAGCTACACTTGTAACAAAGAGGATAGAATATACAATAAAAATTTAAAATGAAACCAGAAAATAACATTTTTTAAATTTCAATATTACAACAGTGGGGTAACTTACAACAAATAAGAATATCAAAGGAATAAAATAGAAAACTATCAGCAATTACATTTTATTTTTGCTTTTTTTAAAAAAAGTTTTACATTGATTTTTTTTAAAGTTAATTTTATTATCGAGAGTTTTACAGATTTCCCCCCCTTTCCTCCCTCCACCCATCTCCTACCCCCTCCTAGGCTTTCACCTGTCTATTGTCTGAGGACAGGAAGAGATTAGACAATTAAAATTTACCTATAAAAAAGAATAGTGGTACCAGAAGTAAGGGTAGAATACTGAAAAGCTATCATTGGTACATATAATTTCTAATGTAATATTTTATGAAGAACTCATTGCTTAACCAAACTAGAACATCCTGTTACTTTCACACAACACTTAGTATTGGAATAGCTCTTAATTTACATTAACAGGGATTCAAATTTGCTGTATAGAATAGGACTACAGCTCTGCTTTATTATGCTAATTTAATTTTGACATATAATAAATAAACACATTATGTGTTTAATTATTTTAACTATTCATGTATGAAGAAAATAGGAAGATTATTTTTCTTTGAAAGACAAGGGTCCCTGTGAGATTTCCTGGCAGCAAGCGTGCTGAAATCAAATCTTACCATTTCCAATATATGCTATTCCTCTTCACAAAATCTTGGTGAACTTTAATTCCTCTATCCCCTTCCTCAACCCTTTTGTGAAGTCCAGTTACGGCCATAAAAGGGACAGCAGCCTATTTTAAAACATATTTCTTTCCTTACAGGACAACACCCAATTTCACAAGGTTTTACCTCCCACATGGCACCATAGCTGGTTAGTTAGTGAGCCATTCCTACATTTTATAAGGCCAGCTGCAACAGGATAATGGAGAAACAAGGAATTCCATAGTTTTAATCCATTATTATATTTCTTTTACTGTGAAATTAGTTCTTTGGTCAAGAGCAATGTTCTGTGGCATATGATGACCCTAAACAAGACATTCTATTAGTTCACATGTAGAAGCATCACAAGTATGACTACATAGCAGATAATAGTTGGTGGTTACCATAGGGGGAGGAGGGGTGGAGAAGGGTGAAGAGGGTAAGGGGGGGTCAAACACGTGATGGCAGAAGGAGACTAGATTTTGGGTGGTGAGCACACAAAACAACATACAGATGACATGTTATAGATTTGTACACTCGCAACCCATATAATGTTATTAACTAATGTGACCCCAATAAATTTAATTTAAAAAGTGTCTGACCAGTTAAGATAAACCACTGTCCACTCCACGAGGGAAGGAGTCCAATGTAATGTCCAATCTGCTAATGAATAGCTGGCTTGATCTCACCCTGCAAATGGTGGTGTGTTCTGGGCTCAACATTGTTCTCATTTGTTGGCAGGCTGGGAACGCTGCATGTGCAGTAGCCATACCAGCCTTAATGGTTGAACATGTGTATAGCCTTCAACCTTGATGCCAAGTCCACTTTTCCATAAAGCAAGCACCATATATTAACTTCTTAGGACTGCTATCACATCCCAAACGGGGTGGCTTAAAATAACAGAAAATTTTTCTCCCACAGTACTAGAGGCCAGCAGTCTGAAATCAGGTTGTTGGCAGAGTTGATTCAGACAGGAGGCCTTAAGCAAGCATTTGTTCTATGCCTCTCTCTCTCCTACTTCTGGAGGCTGCCAGAAACCCTTGGTGTTCCTTGGCAAAAACTATAATTTCTGCTTCCATCTTCTCATAGCCTTCTTCCCAGTGTGTCTCTATGTCTCAGATCTTCCTCTTCTTTCTTTTATAAGAATACCAGTCATTGGATTTAGGGATTACCCTAAATCCAGGATGATCTTATCTCAAGATCCTTAACTTAGAATTATATCTGCAAAGATCCTATTTCCAAATAAGGTCACATTCAGAGGTACCAGGGGCTAGGATTTGTACATATATTTTGCAGGGCACAATTGAACCCATTGTACAGCAGGTTGAAGAAAGAAGTTGATTGAACTTGACTGATCACAGCAAAGATTCATGTTATTCAAACTGGCCCAAACAACCCTCAGGTTCTTTTGCCTGCCTCAGTGAAACCAAACATATGGCACAGGTGCTGATGGAAGGAAAGTGATTTATTCAGGTGCTAACAACCTGAGAAGATTGCAGGCTTGTACCTTAACAATCACCTTAACATCTCAGGGTAGGCAAAGGGCTTGTATAGGGAGATCATGGGAAGAGGGGAACTAAGGAATGCTGGTGATGTACAGTTTCACATTCCAGCTCTTAGGTGGTTTCAATAGTGTCTTTTGTGTGTCAGCGTCTGGCTTTTTTTTTCTCTGCAGGTTGTATTGATGATATCTGGAGACAGAATGTTGCAGGTCTGGCCAGCCATTGGCATCTGTTACACTCCTGTGGTTGAAGCTGGCAAAAAGGGGCACTGAAACTACTGCTGCCTATAACATGCTTAAATATGAAACTATTAATATTTAAGCTATAAGTTTTGCTAGCATATTCTTCTTTTTAATTCTTGGTAAGTTAGTTAATTAAATGTGAGGTTTGTTATTTTACCCTACACCATGTTACATTACTTCCCTAACTACTAAGATATTCCTCTGCTCTGAATGCCCTTTGTTAGTCATTCACATGGAGCACAAATATCATCATAATCTGTGCCTATCCTGAGATACCCATCCACATACCTCATCTGTACATTTTTTTGTTAACAAGTTGACAAACTTTTCTCTCCCAATCCTGACCATCTGGCCAAATTGTTAGCTATGCTCCATGAATCAGAGCAGATACATTCAGTGTAGATCTATCATCTTTCTATTAAATTGTCAATTAGATATACTGTTTGAATTTTTGCTATTTGTGAGAATCTACTACCTTTCTATCTTTCAGGACTTTGCCTGTAATGTTGCAACAATTCTTTTCTGGCTAATACCATCATATTGTGCAGAATGATTAGTAAGCCTAGGACTAATATTTTTCTTCATCAGTCAACTAGTTATAAGGGCTTTCTTTGACAGGGGATGGCAAACTGTGGCTCATGGGACAAATCCAGCCTGCTTTTATGAGTAAAGTTTTATGTGAACATAATCATAGTCATTTGTTTACATACCATCTATGACTGCTCATATACTCTAATGGCAGAGTTGAACAGTTGCAATCATAACCATTAAGGCCCATAAAACCTAAAATATTTAGTATCTAGCCCTTTACAAAAATAGTTTTCCAACTTCTGTTCTATGGGATCATAGAAATGGTTGAAGGAAAGTAAATAATATAGTTACCATAACAGTCTAAAATCATGCAATTTACTTGTGCCTTTAATACCCGTCCAAGCCCAATTTGGTATTATTTACTTCCACTTGGTGGTGATGTACTGCTGTACTCACTGAATTGGTGGATCAGATGAGCCCAGTTCTTGTCACTTGCTGTCCCATTATGTGGGATTCAGCAAGTGAGGCACTATTTTTAAAAATAATAGTTCTTTTCTAAAGAAGGCTTGATTTCTTTCCCTAAACCTTGTGATTCACCCCAACTAGGCTTGTATCAATAGAATTTCTATCTATCATATATACTTTCAGCATCATCTGATCTACTGGGTCACATGCACCAAGTAAAGGAAAGTTTACATTGTATACTGGATCTGTTGCAAATTCTTCTCTTACTCTAGGTTCCTCTCAATACTGTTAAGCTTATTGGTTATTTAGTAATTGAAACAGAGAAGCACCTATAAATATAGTTGTATGTTGTTCCTAAAATCCAAATAGGTCCACCAAGCATTGTGTTTTTTTCTTAGTAGAAGGTTATATAAGGAGTGAAATATATCATTTGTTCATGTCCCTTAGTTTTCATAAATGTATTTTCCATACTGGGATTTTTGTGTATTACCAAGTCATTTAGAATGCTTTTTGCTATAATATCCAAAGAGCATGATGTCATCAGTGTAGTGGACAAGCATGATATTTTTATAAAGGCAAAATGACCAATATTCCTGTAGTATAGATTATTACAAGAGAGCCACGGAGCTAACATAGCCCTGAGATAACACAGTTAAGGTGCACAATTGTCACTGTGAGATGAAACCAACTACTTATCATCATCCTTGCTAAACAGTATATGAAAAGCATTTTTCAGCTCAATCACTGTACCAAATGCCAGAGGCTGTGCTGATTTACTCCAATTAAGAGGTTAATCTGGAACACAAGCTGCAATTGGAGTACCCACCTGGTAGGTTTATGATAATGTACATCCTGCAGGACCCATTGGGCCTGGCACAAGTCAAAAAGTAAATTGAGTGAAGATGTTATAGGAATCACTACCTCGAATCTTTCAAATCTTTGCTAGTGGCACTGCTTTCTGAAATTCCCCCAGGAATTCAGAATTAGATTTGATTTTCTATTTTGGTTATTACTGACTTCTCAGTGGTTTTTACATAGCCCTTCCTAATAATAGACCTTACTGACATAATAATAGGTCAGCAAGCCAATGTAGGATTTCACTAGTTGCCAAAAATGTCTATTTAAATGATACTTTCAGGAACTGATTATGTCTGCATAATCACCGGGACTCACTTTGAGAAAGTCTTAGTCCAAAATTTGATTTAAGACCTAACCTTTATAAGCCCCTACTATTGGACCAGAGGGGTATTTCAGGTCCGTGGGGATTAGTGTCAAATCTGAGCCACTGTTTAGTAATCCTCCCCAAGTCTATTTTCTTCCATTTCTTTAGTAAAGGTTTGAAGATTTATGATACTATGTTGTGGCGGTGCAAGGGAACTTGACCTTCCCTTCAATAAAGTGACTCTTGATCTATGAATTGGCTTAGGTATGGAGACTGGGAAAAGTCCTTTGTGACAACTCAAATTAGAGTTCTGGCAACCAGACTCAGAGTTTTATTTTTATATTATTTAGATCAAGTAATATTTTAGTAAGTTGTTCATCTGTTCTATTCCAAGGAACAAAGCGATTATTTAGCCACCGCTAAAACTCCCTGTGGATAATAAAACATTTTGATTGTCCTCTGACTTTGCTGCCTATTATGTTAACTATACCCCATATTGTATCTGGTGTTTTAAGGATTTGCACCAGGCCTTCACTACTCCAGCATCATATTATTCCTACTGTCTCCAAACTATCATTTATGACCTTCAGAGGAAATTCACCTAAAACTTTTAATGGATTCTGGTGCGCCCTTCATCAAGAAATCGAGAAGTTCCTTCGTGAAAGGAATGCCTATGTACTTGCCTAGGTGATTATCAAATTGTGGTCTCTAAACTAGCAGCCTCAGCATCACTGGGAAATTGTTAAAAATGCAAATTCTTTTTCCTCAACTCTCAGAAAATTTGAGGGTAGGGCCAATAATTTGTGCTTTAACAAGCCTTCCAGGTGATTTTTACTTACAGCCCCAAGGACTACCATTCGACATGATACCAAGTAAGTTCTGGTATGGAATGTTAATTATCACTGAGTTGAGCTATCAAATGAGCTCAAAATTTTCAAATCAGTCACGTGAACTGCATGATCCATTCCTGGCTGCTGCTTCTACCACATTAAATATTGAATGTCGATGTATTAGTTTGCTAGGGGTTCCATAACAAAATACGACAGATGAAGTAGCCTAAACAACAGAAATTAATTTTCTCACAGTTCTGGAGGTCAGAAATCCAAGATCAAGCCATCAACAGTTTTGATTTATCCTGAGAACTCTCTCCTTGGCTTGAAGATAGCCACATTCTCAATGCATTCGCATGGTGGGCCCCTGGTGGTTCTAACTCTTTTTACAAGGACACCGATCATATTGGATTAAAGCTCAACCCTAATGGCTTCATTTTAATGCAGTCCCTTTATGAAGGCTCTATTTCCAACTAGAGTACCATCGCTTATCCCAATGTTCTCATTTAACTTTACTACCTTAAGGGATCTATCTCAAAATATTCTAAGGTGCTGGGTGGTTGGCACTTCAACATATGAATTTAGAGGGGGCCCAATTCAGTCCATAACAGTCAAATAATTGCAGGCATATCAATAAAATCATCCCAGTGTAATGTGGTTTTATTCTCCTTGATCTAGCACAGCATATATTCTCATATGTATTTCCAAGTTTCTGCTAATATAAATAAAAATCTTGCAATACTAATTAGTGGCTAGGTTTCTCCTTTATATTGAGACTTTATACTTGTTCCACTGAGGTATATTGAGGATATTTGATTCTAGTCAAATAGAAATGGAGGTTAGTGGGATGGAAATTGAAAAGAATAGAAAGAATTAGATGAAGTCATTGATGCTCTTCAGGCAAGGAATGCCTAGTTTCCTCAAATAGAAAAGAAAAGATTGTTTCTATATTAAAGGAAGGTTCATGGTAATATGGAGGTTCAGAGTTCTCAGATATATTCAAATCCACACAACTGTAACTGTTCTCATTCTTAGGGTCCCATTCATTCACAGCCATTGCCTTAATTTCAGAGACATGGCAGAACTGAATTTAAATTATGTTATAATTCTAAGACTCACATAAATGTCTTTAATAGCCCCAGTGTGGTAGCTATTCAGTATCTTAAGAAATCCTTCACCATAACCACCATAACCACTGCTTACGAGAATGGGATAAAACACAAACCTGGCTACCCAAAGTCTAAGAATATTGGTCTTAGATAAAGTATCAAATCAGATAAACAGAAACAACTCAAGGTTTTTGAAGTAGACAGGAATTTAATATAGTGTATTAGATAATGAGGGCTGGAAAACAGAAGGATGTGCGTTATTACCTTTAGATTAAGAACTATAGGAAATCATCATCACTCCATAGGATCCCAAGAGCTCACACACAGCTGATATTCCTCAGGCTTCCATCTCTGTTATTTAACAGGGCTGAGTGGCCCTCATTCGCCTTTGCCTCTTCTGGAGCCACTGCTGGAAATGGGCATTGCTGGTGTTACTGCTTCTGCCACTTCCAGAAGTATGGCTCCTATATCCCTCCCATCTTCTAATCTCAGTAGACCGCCTGCCACACCCTCTAGAAATACTCTTCCATAACATTTATTTTTGTTGATTTGTTTTCCCAACAGGATTCTTCTAACTTAGAGATATGTTTAAGGAAGTAAAAGTTTAGAGAGGTTTCCAATATATTCAAGCACAGACACCTGCTTTAGAGTGGGCTACATGGATCCTCCTCTCTGGGATTCTGCCAACTTCAACAGCCAAAGCCAATCCTTCCTGCTTCTTTGGACTCAGTGTGTCTTTGTTGACCATCACTCCTCTATCCATAATTTTTTGTTTTTGATAGGTCAATATCACTGATTGAGCTATAGTTAAATCACTGATCCTACCCACCTGGCAGACTTTCTGTATTCGAATATGAGTTATCTAAAATTTTTCAAACAAATATTGCTTTAAGTGCTTTAAAATATTTATTATAATATTAAATATTAATTTAAAATATTAATAAAATATTAATTCTTATATGCACTTTATGAAATAGGTATTATTATTACCTGCATTTTACAGATGAAAATTGAGATAAACAATGGTTAAATAACTTGTTTAAGGGCTTGGAGTTAATAAATGTTTGAGCTGAAATTATCAACCCAAGCAGTCTAACTCCAGAGCCCACTCTCTTAAGCAAGATGCTATACTGTCCATGAAGTTAAAACTTTATATTTCTCTAATACAATTTATATTTTATAATTCGGTCTTGTAGTATGGATTTCCAACTGTTTTCCAGTCTCTTCTCTATCTCACCTTTGTTGAACCTCCCTAATATACGAGAGTATACACATGTCCACGCATGTGCACGCATGCTCTCTCTCTCTCTCACACACACACACACACACACACACACACACTCTCTTCAGAATTCAGAAATATAGAACTGCTGGTAGTTCTCATAACCCAACTCATTGCTTTCTACTTACATTCTTCTATGTATGCTTCTTCCTCCATAGTATACCTTACCTTACCTTACCTTACCTTACCTTACCTTACCTTACCTTACCTTTTACCTTACCTTACCTTACCTTACCCTTACCCTTACCCTTACCCTTACCCTTACCCTTACCCTTACCCTTACCTTACCTTTTACCTTACCTTTTACCTTACCTTACCTTACCTTTTACCTTACCTTACCTTACCTTACCTTACCTGCCTGGAGAGCACTTTTATCTTTAAACTTCACCTCCCAAACACACACACAATTCCCAATAGAATTCTTAGTTTTTATATAATCAATAAAATCTGTGACAGTTATATAGACTTCTGTTTTTGCAATTATTATTTATATGTCTGTCTCCATTATTGCACTATAAACACAATGAAGATAGAATTCAGGTCTCATTTATCTTTACATCCCCAGGGCCTAGCACAATTCCTGGTGCATAAAATATACATTATAAATACTTATCATGTGTAATTAAAACTCATTTTGCCTATCCTTTGCTTTAAAAATCTTCAAAAATTCTCTGTTGGCTACTAAAAAAACCAAAAAGTCTAAAATTCCTTAGCACTCTAATAAGCCCTTCTTAATATTTGCCCCTAATTTATTTTTCCAGCTTTTGTTCTCAGTTAAACACACACAAAAATAAACACCACTTTGCATTCCAGCAAAAGTTAACTAGGACCACTTGAAGGTTCCAGAAGACAATTTCTTCTTGTTCTTTTTTCAATTGAGATATAATTGACCTCATAGCATTGCTTAAGTTTAAGGTGTACAAAGTGTTGATTTGATACATTTATGTATTGAAATATGATTGCCACCAAAGCATTAGCTAACACCTCTATCAATCACATAACTGTTATCCATTTGTGGTAAAAACATTTAAGGTATAGTTTCTTAGCAACTTTGAAGAATATAATACAGTATTGTTGACTATAATCAGTATGCTAATGACTATCCAAAGTTATTCATCTTCTAGTTGCAAGTCTGTAGCCTTCATCATTTCCCCAATTCCCTACCCCCTAGTCCTAGGTAAACACCATTCTACTTTTTATTTCTATGAGTTGGGCTTTTTTACATTCTACATGTAAGTGATATCGCATAATATTTGGGCCAAACCTCATCATTCTGTAAGCATATCCTGTAGTTTCTTGCTTTCGTGTCTTTGCTCACATTGTGTTCTTCATCTAGGATTCACTTAATCCAGTTTTCACTGCTCTTTGAAATTCTGCTGAGCTTTCAATGCCCACTTAAATGTCATCCCTCATTAAACCATCTCCTATTTTCTAAGACAGATAAAATGTACCTTTTTTGATCATCTGTGAGGCCACTCACTATATTCAGCTTTCTTTCTTATTTATGTAAAGCCAAAGTTTATTTCATACAAGGCATCATTAGCTCCATGGGGGAAGGTACCTATCTACATCTGCATTTCCCATCCCAGCTCACCCCCAGCAATTACTCAGCATTAGCTACTGCACTAACAATAAGATGCTATTCTTGTCCACATGCTTACTCATTGTTAATTATAATCACATGAATGTTATGACTCAATAATGATAATCAATAGCAAAAATAAATATATTTTGTCAGTCACATTCTGGTGTGTCAGGAAGTATGTTATCCATTGGTCTAGTATTTCAGGTTTTAGTATTCCTGTTTTAGAAATAAGGAAACTGAGGTTCAGAAAACATAACATATCTAAGATCACACATCTAGTAAAGAAAAGAGCCTAGACTTAAATCCTGGTCAGTCTGTCTTCGGCACCTGTGCTCATACCAATAAACTATATTCCCTACTTACCATATACAAATGCACTACCCCAACCATTTTACATATACTATCATATTTGATTCTCAGAACAACCCTATGAAGTATGTATTATATTCTCCATTTTACAAGTGAGGAAACCAAGATTTCTATATGAAGTCATTTCTGAAAATTCACATAGCCAGTAAGTGATGGAGTTGAAATTTGAACCAAGACCATCTGATGCAAATCTTATCTTAGATAATAAACTGTCTTCAGCATAGGTCTTTCTGCTCTAGCATTTCTTTCTCTTGGTCTATGGACTATTTAGAGTATATAAGGGAAGAACAGTGTCACCAGATATTTAAAATGCTTTCTTCTGGCAAGTAAAGGACCTCAAATGCCCCTAAGTCACAAGGCATTATCCATTTCAACAATGTTTTATCTTCTCTGAGCCCCAGGGTAGAAAAGAGACCCTAATCTTATATCTAATTGATTATTAGTCACCTAGACCTCTTTTCAGGAATTAGTTTTGAAAGGATTATTGATTCACAGGTGTGCAGATTTTTAATTAGTTTCTCTCTTCTTACAATAGTATTTATGGTTAAATTAATCAACAGGCAGGTAAATGACTCATGGCAGGTACATATGCAAATTATCAAGTAGTGTCTGACATTCTTGGCTTTCACAGAAACTGTGTTCAGTGGTTTGTTGAAACAGATTAAAAATTTTAATGGGCAGAAGCCCACACTGTCAAGCAACAAGCAATCAGGTAAACCAGCCCTGGGAAGAGAGGAAAGCAGGACAGAGTCCCCAGGATAACGCAGCCCTGGAGCAGGTGGCCAGCCCTCACCACACTGCATCTACCTGTTAGAAGATGCCCCATGGAAAAGACAGCTTGCATATTGGCTTCCTAATTTGTTTTACTACCAAAGTCGTGTTTTTATGATCAAAATAATAGTAACAATAATACTTGTATGGCCTTTTACAGTTAATAACTTTAAAGCCTTTTTCTTGTAGCCATCTTCTCAAAGTACATGGGCATATACCATAAAGCTATGTAGGTATGGGAGGGTTTGGAAAGGCTTTCTAGATCAATCTTATTTTCTTTTAGGCAATGTAAAACATTGAAATATGTTTGACTTAATATTCATATTCATAGGAGTAGGCTGTAAAGTAAGCATGAAATTTCACAATAAATGACTAACTTTCAAAGAAATATTATTCTTGCTTCAGCTAATTTGTGTGGCACTTCCAGAACCTTGGGAGTTTTGCTTTTACTATGTTCTACCACTGAGGGTACTCAGGGAGAAAGTTTGAGATGCAGTGGTAAATATTTCAGTTCAAGTTTATGAATCAGATAAGCATTTTTATTAATTTTGCTAAATGGATTTGGGTGATTTTTATGGTTGCAGGGTAAGTATTTTAAGGATGTTTCAAGCCACATTTTCTATTTCCTGCCTTTCCCACTATCCACTTGTAAAACCACTCAAAATTCTGGGTAACTTGTTGGACCACATGAGAAATGAATAGGTTCTCTAAGGAGATGAAAGCAACCCACTATACTCCACCTTTGCGCTGCCTGTGGGTGTTTCATTATTATTCACTGACTCTTTCCTAATTGGTATTTTCCTACCTCTTTGATTACCTTGCCTGTCATGACTCAGGAAACCCTTCTGGATGGGACCTGTGACCAGTTGACATTTTAGGTAACCAAGGGCACACTCTTTCAGACCTCAGTTCATCAGAGTCAATAGCAGTAATTCTGCCAGTGTTATCTGGTTTCTTTCCTAACTTGATTGCAGCAATTATGTCCCAAAGGGGAAATCAGTCATTCTAGCCAGAATGTTTTATGACACGTCTCATTGTTTCATCTCTACCAACAGACCTTCATCATGCAGCTGTTCCCTAAAATGTGTGCGATGTAAAATAGCATTTGGAAACAGTATCACGGAGTAATTTAGAGCGTCTCTTCTGAAGTCAGCATACCTGAGTTTCAAACCCGGCTCTACCACTGACAAGAAAGTTGTTAACTAGAGTCAGTTTCTCATCGGTATAATTGATACAATGTCCTCATGAGAATCATGTAAGAATTAAATGAACTAATGATTTAAGTAGCACTGTGTCCTTCATTTAGTATAAGAGATCAACAAATGAAAGTCACATTTATTATTGTTGATATTATTATTGTTATAATACCTTTAATTAAATAAAATATGAAAACTTCAGAAATCATTGGTATATAGCTTGACGAAGTGAATGAATACAGCTACGTAGACACCACTCAAGTCCAGGGTAGCAGCACCCCCCAAATTCTTGCTCATGCCTCCAGTCAGTCATTAACAATCTGAACGAAACAACATTTTTGCTTCTATGACCATCAATTAGCTTTTGTCTCTTGCTATAACTTACATGAATAGAATAACATTATATGTACTCTTCTGTGTCTGGCTTGCTTTTCTCAATATTACATTTGCAATTTCTTTGTGTTGCTGCCTGAAGCACAATTTATTCATTCTTATTTCTGGTTTACAACAATACAAAATGTTCTTATTCATTCTTTTGTTAATATTCATTCCGCTGTTAAATGTTTTTAACATTTATTTCTAGTTTGGGACTCTTTTTAATAATGCTGCTATGAACATTCTTGTACATGTCTTTAGTTCTCATTTTTGTTAGATGTATACCTACTCGAGAATCACAGAGTATTTTCAGTTTTTGTAGATACTGCAAACCAGTTTTCCAAGTGGTTGGTCTGATTTACACTTCATCTAGTAATACATAGAGTCACAGCTGCTCCACATCTGCACTAACAGTGGGTAATGTAAATTTTTAAACCATTCTAAGTGGAATGGCATCTGATTGAGGGTGTAATTTGTATTTTCCTGATGATTAATGACATTGAACACTTTTTAATATGCTTATGTTTGGTCATTCTGATATATTGCGTTTGTTCGAGTCTTTTGCTAATATCTCTGTCCCTTTTTTTATGGCTTAATACAAATTTTGTATATGCTCTAAATATAAGTCCTTTGTAAAATATCTATCAGATATTGTGATCTAGTGTGTGGTAGGGGTTTTCACTTTATCAATAGAACTTTTGATCAACTTTAAAAAAAAATTTTGATGAAGTTCAATTTCAATCTTTTCCTTTATAATGAATGTTTTTGGTTTTCTATTTAAAAATATATATTTGCCTATCTCTAGGCTGCAAAATATTCTTTTATATTATCTTCTAGAAGGCTTGTTGTTTTAAATTTCACATTTAGGTTTACAAACCGTGTAAAACTATATTTGTATGTGTGAATGAACTGTTAAGGTGCATGTTGTTATCTATATTTGCACCAGTTACCACAGCATCAGTTATTTAAAGACCATCCTTTCCCAACTGCATTGCTCTCTCACCTTTGTTGTAAAATGACCACATAGATTTATTTTTTAAATTTCATTAACTTCTATTCATATTGTCATTATCTTCTTTTTCCATATTTTGGAGATCATTTGCTGTTCCTTTTTGTAGCTTTTTGAGACAGATGATTATAATCATTAATTTTTAGTGTTTTTATTTTCTAACATATGGATTTATAGCAAAACATACCTTCTAGCTGCTCTCCACATGTTTTGATAAGTAGCATTTCAATGTAACTTACTCAAAATATATTTATTTTAAAATAACCCATGATTTATTTACAAGTGTATGACTTAATGTCAAAGCCTTGGGGAGGTTTTCCTTTTTATTGCAGTAGTCCCCCCTTATCCACAGTTTCACTTTCCACGGTTTCAGTCACCCATGGTCAAGGAGGATCCAAAAGAATTAGCTGGAAAGTTTCAGAAATGCGTAACTCATAAGTGCCATTCTGAGGAGGAGGATGAAATCTCAAACCGTCTTGCTGCGTCCACTCAAGAAGCGAGGCATCCCTTCTCTAGCCTGTCCACTCTCTATACCACTGCTCTGCTGTTTGTCACCTAGCAGCCCTCTCCGTATGACAGTGCTTGTGTTCAGATAACCCTTATATGACTTAAGAATGGTCCCAAAGCACAAGGGTAGTGACACTGGCAATTGGGATATGCCAAAGAGAAGTTGTAAAGTGCTCCTATAAGCGAAACGATAAAACATAGTGTGTGTTTTAGGATTCGGATACTATCCATGATTCAGGCATCCACTGGGGGCCTTGGAATGTATCCGCTGAAGATAAAGAGGGGCCACTGTATTAGGTATTAGCTTCAACCAAGTTCTTCGTGGTCAGCAAATCCTCTGAATTATGATGAGACTTGCCAGACATAATAATTCGTCAATTTTGGTAAATGTTTCACATGTACTTGACCATAAAATGTTTCCCGCATTTGTTGATGCTGTGTTTTAAGCATGTGAATTAGAACATTTTTGGTATTCACATTTAGATTTGGTATCTAAATCTTCTATTCCTTGCTGAATTTTGGTCTATTTTTTCTCTCAGTTAGTGACAGAGATATGATAAAATCTCTAGCTATAATTATAGGTTTTTCTATTTCATGCAAGAATTTGCCATGACTATTTTAGATCCATGTTATTAATTGCAATATAATTCCACAAATTATGGAATATTAAGTTTCTGTTGAATTAACCCTTTTATATTGTGAAAATTCCCTTTTGTCCCTAATAATACTCTGTGTCTCCAAGTGTTCTATTAGTAAAATTTGCCTGACATTCTTTTAGCTACAGTTTTTACATCATGTTACCTTTTATCTTAATTTTGCCTTTATATTTTTTATTCCAGTTTTAAAATCTTTCTTTTTCTTTGGGTATTTATCTTATACCTATAATGTAAATATTAATTTTTGTAGAGTTTAATCTACCATATTATTTTTTGCTCTTTGTTTCATCTCTTTTTCTGCTCCTTTGTTTATATTCTATTTGTTGTATCAAGCATGTTTCATTATACTCTTTGTTCCCCTACAGAACTTATTAGTCATACTGTCTTATTACCCTTCTCGTAGGTTCCTTAGAGATACCAACAAATACCCTTGACTTGCTACATTCTAACTGAAATTAGTACATTATCCATTTTGTAGACATGCTAAACACCTTAGAGAAAGAACGCTTTTACCTAATTCGATTTTTATGTTACTATTCACATGCACTGCAATTATACATATTATTAAACCAAAAAGACACATTGTCAGTGAACCGAGATCCAGTTATTGCCCTCAGCTCCAAATGCACCTTTCTCTGCCTGCTTTGTGATACTTAAGCTGCACCCTCTGACCGTTTCTCTTTGCCATCTGGAGCAATGCTAAAATTTGTCAGTAGGGGACCCTGCGGTGACAATGGAAGGCAATGCCAGCAGGAAGACACCTTCCTTCTGGGTAAAGGTCCTTAGTGTTTTTATTTAGCTCGGGTGCCCTGCAGATTTCACAGACAATTTCAACTCTACTCCTAGGCCCTGCCTTCTTTATCTGATGGCCATTTCCATGGGCTTCAATGTGCTTTTTTGGCAAGCACATTGAATCCATTTTTCCCCACCTAAGGGCTGCTTCTGAGAGGCTCCAACAGGCTGTTTGCACAGCAGCTCTAGAAGCAACATCAGGCAACTGTTTTCCACCCTAGAGACCTATTTCTTTAAAACAGCTCCAGCCTGCCCACGCTTTCCAGCCATGGCAGGTCATTTTTAAAGATTAGTTTGGGCTTGTGCCCTCTGGGACCTTTCTTTACTACTGTGAGGTAGCATGCCCTAATGGTGCCCATGCCTCTTTTTAGAAAGTCTGAGTCTCAGCACTGGAATGAGGCCGGGGGAGAAGAGAGAGGCATTGGCTCTCGAGTCCTCAGTTCCTTTGCCTGTCCTGCGCTCTCGGCCTAGGAATAACAGCTGCTTGTCGTTTCTTTCACACACTACAATGCACCCCCTACAGTACTCTTTTACCCCTTTTAATAGCTATCTTTGACTAGTGAACAAATCTTTACGTTCAATTTTCTCTGTTCTAATAACTGGTTTGGTTTCTGTCTCCGAGCTAGATCCTGACTAATACACTCAGATTTCCAGAAGTGTTTTCTATTATTTATCATCTCTGGTGCTCTTTAGTCCTGTCTGCGTTTCCGTGGTTCTACCTGAGATTGTTTTCTCTCTGTCTGAAGAATAACCTTGAGTAATTTTTAAAGTGTGTGTCTAACAATAAATCACCCCAATCATAGTCTAAAATGCTTAATTTTGCGTTCGTCACTAACGAATACTTTTGCTCTGTGTAGAAGCTGAGATTGGCAGCTACTTCTTTTGAGCACTTTAAGGATATAATTTGTTGTCTGGCTTTATCATTCCTGGTGATGAGTCCGCTGTCATCTCATGGATATTCCCTGGAAAGCAATGTGCCTTATCTCTGGTTACTCTGAAGGTCTGCAATTGTTATTTAAGTAGATTTTACTATTATGTGCCTTGGAATGGCCTTGCTATTTCTTCTTAGGCTCACAGAAATCCTTGAATCACACTGACTGATACCTTTAATCACTCTTTAAAAATTCCCAGCCACTATATTTTTTCAAATATTACTTCTATCCACTCCCTCTTTCTCCTGCTTTATGATTTCATATATATTTATATTAAATCTTCCCACCGTGCCCCTTTCACGCTTCTGTGTGTCTTCATCTTTGATTTCTCCATGTGTACCAATTTGGAAAACTTTTACTGCTTTGTCTTCTAATTTATTATCGCTCCGTTCAGCAGGTTGAATTTGTTGTTATAACAAATCTATCAAGTTCTTTACTTCCATTATTATGTTTCCCACATAAAGTTGTGTTTTTTTACATAGACTAGTTCTCTCTTGACATTTTTATTTATTTCCATAAACATATCAATAATAATTATTTTATGTCTGTGTAATTTTACTCAAATGTCTGGGTCATATGTGGGTCTATTTCTATTGTAAACTTTCTTGGCCATTTGGTTCTGCTTCTTTAAACATCTATTAATTCTTCAGTAAATTTCAAAAACTTTATAAAGTAATTATAGTGTCTACCTAGTATTGCTTTTATTTTTGCATTACTTTAAAACTAAAGTCAAAATTTATATCTAAAGAAAAGCAAAGTTTACTCTGATATTTGAGGGTTTGGTGGTCTGTGTATCTCATTATATAGTTGAATTCTAGAATTCATCTATATAATTATGGTCACTATTTAAGTCACTATATATTTATTATTGGCTTTATTGATTTATTTTGACACCTTCTAATACCTTTCTATGTAAGAGGGCATGGAATACACTTTTTTGAAAGACTCCAATAAAGAAATCCCAAATAAATACTATCTTTATTTAGGAAATAAGTTGTAGTTGGAGAAATTTGCTTTTGTCTTGAGAAATTCATGATATAAATATATTGAACACATAATTATTTTTTAAATCTAATAATTTCTATTTAAATGATGAAAAGTCTTCCAAGCATTTGAAATTTTTGTAGTCAGTAATAACACAAAAGTCGCAGCTAGATATTTAAAGTCTGGGTTTATCTTATCATCAGGTATTGTTTTAAAGTCAGAGTTACATATTAAAAAATATTCATGGAGTAAAAAAAAATCTTTAAACAGCTATGTGACTACATGACTATGGGGAAAGAGGGCCAGAGACAGGAAGAGAAGAAAAGAATATATAACAAAAGATAATAGTTTCAGTGAATTTCATATTTCACTATGGTGGAAGAATTATATTTATATTAGTCCTATCTAAATATAGCGGAGCAACTCAATATGCTGAAGACAGGGTATTAAAATAGAAATACTTGGGCTCAATTGTTAGCAGGTAACATAAGCAGACTTCAAATCTGATTCTAGTAAAAGGTGTTTTCTTCTTATGCTCTAGCCCCATATCTGCACCTCCTGTAAGTGTAGGCGAACAGTATTTTTCAGAACCAGCACTATCAGCCTGGGCTGATTCACCTTAGGACCACTGTGTATACTTTTGACACCTACTCTTTCCTTTGGAGCTGCCCTAAACCTCTCAATTTTTAAATATTGGACACTGATCCATATGACCTTAAGGTATTCAAGGGTCTCTTTGTTTTTAATAGCAATACTGTTAATTGCACAATTGCAAAACTTATGTAAATAAAATTAATATTCTGTCTTCTTCTGTGTCCCACAAAATAAATAAGCAGATTTTTCACAAAACCTGCTGCTTTGTCTATAATGGTCTAAATTAACATGATTGAGTGTCAGGGTATTGATTGCTAACTCTCGGACCTATTAAATATCGAACTTTGGTGAGAGAGGGAGAGACACTAAATAAGACTTGTTAAATAAATCTTTGATGTTGCTTATAGAAATTCAATATAAAACATTGAGCCCCATGGGCTGAAGTTCTTGGATTTCAAGAGACATTTCAGGTATAAAAATTACCACACTGCAATGAGAGAATTGATCAATTTTTTAAAAATTATTTTTGAATTGAAATTATTTTGTAACTTAGAAAGATAGGAAAATGACAAATTGTAAATATTTTAAATACTTCTATTCAGATCTTCACAAATGTTTCCTATTTATTAAGAAGCATACTAAATTTTTTTCGTGGTTGGTCAATAATCAAGCTTTTATTGGATTTAGGAAGTATATATTTTGAGGTACTGCACTGTTCCTAAAAACAAATCTTAATGGCACTCTCAGTGAGCACTGCTACTTAAAATTTCTTTGAAAAAGCTTGCCATGTTAGTTTTACTCTATTCAGACTTATTCTGTACGAAGAACTGTGCTAGGCACAGGGGATATGGAGATGAGTAATATAGATTTCCTGTCATCAAAAAATGAAATAAATTTGCAAGAAGATTCACTTTATTAGTTTAAGTATGAATTCAGCATGGTTTTCTAACTTACCTTCCAGCTTCCTAAGGAAGAAATTTTCTAGATATTTGACAAGGTTTTGCCTCAAAACATAGTAACAAATTAAAGCGAATGTACATACAAGCTATTTTCTTTCTTATTTTTCATATGTACAGAGTTTTTGCCTAGTTGAAGTAATAAAAAATAAACTCTTCTTCAAAACTAAGAAAATGTCTTAGAGATAAAGTAACAAAGCATTTTCTAAATCTTTTCTTCAAAACATTAGTTGTGTATGATTTTAAGATTTTCTATATAAAAACACTTTCAATCAAAATGAGTTTGTGAAATAAATTTTCTTATATAACCTCTGTGAAGAATCCCAACATACATAAAATATCAAAATTTTTGAGAGGTCCTGTGATTTAAAAATTCTATGTAAGTTTGTTTAGCCTAGCATTTCCCACTTACTTAACAATACAGCCTCCCTTATGAAATACAAAAAATAATAATAATGCATTGTGGAAAACAGTGGAATAAATAGAGTTCACACAGCAAGGAAAGCAATACCTAAATTTTTATTCTCAGACCTGAGTGCTTTCCACTAAGCACACTTGCCTGGCCAAGTAATGATAAGAGAGTAAAGTTAACATTCTTACAGGAGATTGAGTCAATGGCCCATTAGAGCAAGAGACCAAAAGGTGGGATGTTGACCAGAATGCAAAAAGAAACTGTATTAGAGAGGGAACCAAAATTTCTAAAAAGAACCTATAGAGTAGTTAACAGAAAAGGCTTTGGACCCAGACTACTTGTGTTCAAATAAACTCGTTACTAGCAGTGTGACCTTGAAAAATTTGCTTAACCCTATGTGCCTCACGTTTCCTATATGTAAAATGAAAATAGGGATAGAGGCTACCATAATCACATATTATGGTCACTGCATTAGTTAGGATTGCCAAAGCACTTAGAACGTTGTATAGCACATAAAAAACCACATCAAGTTGTATAAACAAAGTCTTCACAGTTCTCTGTCTTTACTGGGTCTCCTAGTTGATGGATTGCCTCCTTCCAATTAAAAAATCAATTTTCCTTACAAATTCAAGCTCACTGAGCTAATACCCATCAAATATCATGTTTGGGAAATTCACAAAATGTGTTTATAGAGTAAATAGAGCAAAAAAAGAAGAAAAGAAAATATTTATATATGCTCGTCAAATCTTCAGCCATGTTCATATCCAATATCTTGGGGCATGCTCACTGGAGAAAACCAACTAATCTCATGTAATGAGAACAACAGATTATTTTCTATATTGGTCCCTGCTGCCTCCAAATGTTTGCTTGTGGACTTGGTTACACAATGTTAATAATACCAATATGTTTACTGAGTGCTTGCCATATACCCTGTTCTCTTCTTAGGGATTTATATGTAATTTTTTTTTACTGAATTACTACAAAAATCTTATAAGTTAGATATTGTTATTATTCCTATTTTATAGTTAAGAAAATAATGGAAAATTTTTTCTTACTACTAAACAAATTAAGTTTAGAAAATTTTTTAAACATTGCAAATATTTTAAGTTCTTGCAGCATAGAAAATAGCGCTTAAACATGAGTCTTTCTAAGATGGGACTGTTGGAGAGAATGATTCATAGTTTATAGGTGGTGAATATTCACAACTTGCCATTTTATACATTAAGAGTGGTTTCTCTTTGATACTTACCGAAACTCATAAAATTGCTATTATTATTCCATGTTACAGAGAAGCAAATTGAAGTTCAGTGAAGTTAATTTGCTGGTCCATGTTCACAATGAAAATGATCCACTTATTTCTTTAAAAATGGGAAAGAAAATCTGAACATGAAGTATACATACTTTTATCACTGACACTAAATAAAGAAGAAATGTTGGCAGTAATGGTAGATCCATAAGACATTATCAAAGAAAGAAAGGTCTCCAGTGCTAAGCTAGAAACACACAAGATAATCAGAACATCTTTAATGAGATTTTTTTTTTTTTTTTTTACTGCTCATTTTCACTGTGCAAAAGATGGTTATGGGTTCATTTATTTCATCAAGAACAAAGCATGGGAAAGTTGCTTTAGTATGTACTAAATAGGAACAAAAATTACATAGGAAATGAGAATCTATATAATTCAGTATTTCCCATGAAGGCATATGTACATCTCTAAATTGAACATAGGCCTTTGAACCACTGCTGAATTACAGGAATGTTCAGAAGAAAATTCATAGTGATTTCTTTTTGTATTTACTCATGTCTGGTTTTCCTGTCAAAATGACATGGAGCATCCCCCAAACAGCATAAATATATATCTCTTAGCTATCTGCATATTTTCAAATCACTCCAAGACCTTCAGTTCTAACAAAATGTGCATTGTTTTTCTGTCTTTATGCTTGCTATGTGTTTGAATCCCCCATGAGCTAAATAAGTAAATTTCATGACTTTTAAATTATCATCTTGAAAATATTCACACCTTAGTTTAGCTACTTAAGGAAAAGAAATCTTTATAATGCATCAAGTACTATTTACTTCATTGTCAAGTTTGGAAAAACATCAGCTAATTGTCAAGAAAATTTCAAGTTTATATTCGAGGTTTCAAGCATTAAATATTATGAAAATGCAAAGAAGACCCTGTAGTTCACTTCTCACTTGTTCTAGGATTTAAATCTACTGCCTAAAATATAATAAATTATTGGGTGACAATTAAATTTTCTTTGAATAAAAGTTGTGGAAACTAAAAAAAAAAAAAAAAATGTGATTCAACTCTCTCCTGTCTATATAAATGCAAGGGAACAGTAACCTAAATGTAAATAATGCCTGGATTATAAATCATAGCACATTCAGAGAACTTCAAGTAGTTCATTGTAGCCAGAGTATGGAACATATAACCTTGGGTTCTAACAGTAGGCTGACTTATATTTGAATCCTACCCAGCTATGCCACTAACAAATTGTATAGTGATGGACTAATAACTTTAGTTTTCTTAATCTCAATGTCTTCTTTTTAAAAATTATAATAATTATAAAGACTGATTAATTATGAAACATACATTATAATTATATACCTTTGCATATTAATTAATTCCCATATAAAGGAATGTTATAAAGTTTACATGAAATAATGAATGCAGTCTACACACTGAGCATTGTAAATGGTAGATACTGTTCTTACTTTGGTTACATTAAAAATCTGATTTAAACTGAAGAGGTGAGAGCCACAGCTTGAAAAATCTGTTATGCCATTTAAGGACTTTAGATTTCATACCATGGTATACAATGGAAAGCCACGGAAAAATTTTACCCTGAAGAGTACCACAAAACCTTTTATAAAGATCATTCTGCTTGCCGTGTGGAGAGTGGATTGGAGAACACAATAAGGAAAACAGTTACAAGAATATTTCAGTGATCAATGAGGGAAATAATAAAGGCTTGAACCAAGTGAACCACAGAAACCACAGAGAGATTATAAGGAACCAGGAATAATGGAGCATGGCTCCTAATATAATGTTGCAACATTGAGAAGGGAGCAATCAGGAATGACATCCAGCCTCGGGAAGGGAGGGCTAGATGAGTAACATAAGGTTGGTTTTAAAGAAGTAGAATTTGAGTTGCCTGAGGACATAAAAATGCAGAGGTCTATCATACAGCTAGTTATGTTGCTTCAACTTGGATTTTGGAGTTCAAGACATTTGTGGATCACCTACATATAATAGGTAGATGAAGTAACGGCACTATACATGACTGCTTATATAGATTAGTGTGATGAGAGGAGAGCTAAGTGTTGAACTTTGGGAAACACCAAAATATGAAAGATAGGTAGATGCTAAAGAACTTAAAATGGAGACTGAGAAGGAACATCTGTATAGTACAAGGGAAATCAGGAGATACTGATGCCAAGGAATCCGAAGTAGAAGTATATCAAGAAGAAAGAAGTGGTTAACCCTGTCAAATGTTGCAGGTAAATAAAGTAAGTTTAGGAGAGAAGAAATACCATACGCTCTGACAATCATTGGGTCGCTTGTGATATTTGCAAGAAGTTTCATTGCAATGGTGGAGACTATAATAAGACTATAGAAGTTTGAAGCATGTATGAAACATGTTGGTAGACT
Organism: Miniopterus natalensis; assembly: GCF_054644295.1. Classification (NCBI taxonomy): domain Eukaryota; kingdom Metazoa; phylum Chordata; class Mammalia; order Chiroptera; family Miniopteridae; genus Miniopterus; species Miniopterus natalensis. The sequence goes on from NC_142089.1 coordinate 42,596,415, forward strand.
TTTTTTTTTCCATAAGTGGGCACAAGAATATTTATGATCTTAAATCTTTTACCAGAATTTTGTTACATCTCGTCAAAGGGGGAGTCTATTTCCTCAAACCAGAGTGGGACTTTGTGACTGTCTCAATGAACAGAACGCAGCAGAAGTGATGCTGTGTGACTTCTAAGTTTAGATCATAATAGGAAATTTTATATATATAATCATTTCTGGTTCTTGAAACCTCCCAACCACATTGTGAGCAAATCTAGGTCACATGGAGAGTTAGGTATTTTGGCCAACAGACCCAGCTAATGTCTCAGCGCTAACACCAGCACCAATCGCTTGAATGAGCAATCCTTTGAATAATTTTAGCCCCTAGCTTTGGGGCTGTTTCAGCTGATATGTCTGAGGCAGAGATGAACTATCCCAATTGAGCACTTCTCAAACTGCAGATAAAATATTCTAGATGTTTTAGGACACTAGGTTTTGGGTAATGTTTTACATAGCCATAGTACATACTACAAATACAGAGAAGAAAAACACCATAGATGTAAATTATTCTTTGGAAGTAACACTGAAGCATTGCAGGAGAAAAAGAAATTAATAACTGAAGGAGGTTAGAGAATCCTCATTCATTTGGGAGTTTTTAATTTTGTTATTAAAAGAGTATCATCCTAAGCCATACAAGATGTAACATGACAATAAATGTTAAGAAGAAATAATATTGGTGCAAATTCTGTGTCCTGGTGGGTATAAAGGATACCGCGCAAAGATCATAAAGGGTGTGATTGGTTTTAGAAAAGGGAAACTGATATTTGTATGTATATAGGTGCTCATACATGTGGGCAGAAGAAGCTAAAGATCATACTCAATATTCTAAGTTGTCTCTATGAAACCAGAGGCAAAGTCACCTGCACTGAAAAAGTGGTGAGATAGGTGGGGAACGGGCAGAAAGAATAAAAGCATCTGCGTGCAGTTAGCCTGTAAGTTTGTTCACACAGCAGTACATACACATCTTTTGTTCCATAGATTTAACTACCAAACACCACTGAAGACCCCTCATACCCAGTCCTTAACTGTAAGGCAACCATTATAGTGGCAGCTATCAGTGTTGATTAGATGCGTTTTTTTTGTTTTTGAAATATATATAAATGGAGTCATAGTGTAGGTACTCCTTTGTGCCTGGCTTTTGTTGCTCAACATTACACATATTAGATTCATACGTGTTTTTTCAAATGGGAGCAATTTATTCATTAACAATGCTGAATGGTATTACATTATATAAATATAAAATTTATTTTTTCAATTTAGTATAAGTGGACATGTGAAGTATCATCTCTTTGACCCACCTACATGGCAGGGCAAACTTTTATTATTAAACTCAAACATCTGATCTTCTTATCACCCTGCAATAACCCTTTGAAGTCCCAAGGTGTGTTATCTCACCCTAGCTCAGAATGTCTTACATACCTACATGCCCCTTTCTATCTCTGACCCTCTTGTGCATGTGGGGCCTCTGACTCTCTCATGTTTGTGGGTTATATACAGTTATATATATATATCAGCCACATTTGCTGAAAAGTCTTTCCTTTCTCCATTGGATTTGGTACCTTTGTGAAGGTGAAGATTTATTTATGAGCTGATTATTCTAGTTCATTGTTCTAGTTATCAACCTTTATGCCAGTACCACACTGTCTTGATTTATAGTAAGTCTTGAAGTCAGGTCATCTCAACTTTGTGCTTTTTTACTATAGCTTTGATAGCCTAAATCCTTTGCATTTTGTTATAAAATATTAAATTTCCAATCAAAGAACAACATGGATTGTCTGTTTATTTGGGTCTTAAAATGTTCTTGAAAGTTTTTTTTAGTTTTCAGGGTAGAAGTCATGCACATCTTTTGTTAAATTTATGATTTAATTTGATTTGGGTTGCTTTGGTAAAGGAAATTGTTTTTTAAATTTCATTTTCCAATTGTTTGCTACTGGCATATAAAAATACAATTAATTTTTTTATATTAACCTTGAGTCCTACAACATTGTTAAATTTAACATTCAGTTCTGTATTTGTTTTGGAGATTTTATAGGATTTTCTATATAAATAATCATGTTATCTACAAAAAGACAGTTTTACTTTTTCCTTTGTGATCTATGCCTTTCTTGTCTTATGGCTAGGTTCTCTAATACAATGTTGAATAGAAGTCATGAGAATGAGAATTTTTGCCTTTTCTCAATTTTAGAAAATCTTAAATATTGTATCATTGATTGTCATGTTTGTGTTAGTTTCAGGTGGTTAAACAATCATATACTTTACAAAGTAGTCCTCCCAATATTTCAAGTGCCCACCTGGCATCATACACAGTTATTATAATATTGTTGACTATATTCCTTATGCTGCATTTTAAATCCCTGCAACTATTTTGTGACTACAATTTGTACTTCTTAATATCTTCTTTTTCACCCAACCCACAAACCTCCCTCCCACCTGGCAACCATCAGTCTGATCTCTATGAGTCTGTTTCTATTTTGTTTGTTTGTTTATTTTGTTCTTTAGATTCCACATATATGTGAAATTATATGGTATTTATCTTTCTCTGTCTGACTTATTTCACTTAGCATAATACCCTCTAGGTCTATCCATGCTGTTGCAAAAGGTAAGGTTTTTTTTGTTACAGCTGAGTAATACTCCATTGTATGTATGTACCACCCCTTTTTTATCCAGGTTGGCATTTGGGTTGCTTCCAGATCTTGACTATTGTAAATAATGCTGCAATGAACATAGGGGTGCATGTATTCTTTCAAATTAGTGTTTTGGGTTTCTTTGGATATATACCCAGAAATGAAATGCTGGGTCATAAGGCCAGTAGTGCTGCTCAGATCACCTATGTCTTTACTGAGTTCTATTCTATAAATTGCCAAAATAGAAGAGTAAAATTTTCAACTATGCAATTTTTAAAAATTTCTCTCTGTAGTCTTACCAACTTTTGCTTCAAGTACTTTGAGATTTTGGTATTAAGTGCATACACATATATGATTTTTAGTTCATCCTTATATATTGACTCTTTTATCATTGTAAATGTTCTTTACCTCTGGTAACATCTTTTATTTTGACGTTCAACTTATATTCTAGCCTTCTTTTGCTTGCTTTTTATATAGAATGTATTTTGTATTTATTTTTAATTTTTTGCTTTTCATGTATCATTTATTATTTTATTTTTTTTTAATTTATCTTTATTGTTGAAACTAATATAGACGTCCTCTTTTCTCCCCCAATGACCCCTTCTACCCTCCACCACCCTCCCCCCCACCTCAGGCCTTCACCACACTATTGTCTGTGTCCATGGGTTATGCATATTTGCATGTAAATTCTTTGGTTAATCTCTTCCTCCCCCCCCCCCAACTTCCCTCTGAGAATCTTTAGCCTGTTCCATGCTTCTGTGTCTCTGGATCTATTTTGTACATCAGTTTATTTTGTTCTTTAGATTTTTAACTTCCTTCTATCCTTATATTTATAATATATATCTCTCTGACAACAGATATTTTGATCTTGATTTTTTAAATTCATTCTTGCAATCTCTACCTTTCCATTAGAGTGTTTACTGCATTAAATATTAATACATTATTAATATGGTTGGATTTAAGCCTGATGTTTATTATTAATTTGCTCTTTGACCCTGTTCCCCACTCTTAGTTTTTGGTTTCTGTCCCCCTTTTCTTGCCTTCTTTTAGATTACTTGACTAGTTTAAGGATTCCATTTTAATTTCTCTATTAGTATTTTAGTTTTACTTTTTGTGTTATTTTTAGATGTTCCTCATGATTTTTTAATATACATCTATAATATTTTGCAGTCTAGAGTTAATATTATTTCACAAAAAATTGTAGAAACACTGAAATAATGTAGATTCGTTTATTACCCTCTAATTTTTATGCTTTGATTATGTTATATATCTAACATACATAATAAACTCCACAAGAAAATGTCATATTTTTGCTCTAAATAGTATTTGTATTTCAACATTTACAAAACCATGATATTTAACAAATTTTGATATTTATTTTATCTTAAAGAGACAAATTCCTATCTGGTATCATTTTCCTTCAACCTGAAGAACTTCTTTTTGGAATTCTGGAAATGTAGGCCTGTTGGCAATAAATTCTCTTAGTTATCTTTCATTCAAAATATCTTTATTTTGCTTTCTACATTGAAGAATATTTTTATTGCATATGGAATTCTAGGTTGAATTTTATTTTTCTTTAGCACTTTGTTAAAATGTTATTCACATAACTTTTTTACTGAGCAGTCAGTAGCGTTTCTTTTCCATCCTTGAGCATAGCTCTATAGTTACTATAAAATTCTCCAAGGCTGATTTCAACAGCTAGGTCTCTTGCGGATGCTCTCTATTTTGTTTTTTCTCTTAAGAATGGGTCATATTTTCCTGGGTTGTTGTGGAGTTTTTTGTTTGTTTTTTGGTAATATTGTGCATGTCAATATTGTTTGCAACTCTGAATTCTCCTGTAGTCCTCTGAAGAGTTTGGATTTGTTTGTGTTGCCTGTTCTTTTCCCTGATCCTGATTCTTGGTACATCAAAAAAATATTTTTTAATGTTGGATGTTACATCTGAAAACTTGTGGGCTCAGGATAATATCTCCCTTTGGAGATGGTTTATTCCATTCTCTGATAGGCAACAGAAGACAGATCACCTCAGTCGAATCATGGACTCAACTGACTTGAGGCTGGTTTTCAATCTCTAGTGGGCTCTAATTTTCTCTTTTTTTTCTAACCCATGTTCCTGGAGTATAGCCTTCCAAGGGTCCCAAATGACAGACTGGGTTATATTTTAAAGCCCTCATTCTTGGTGACTTCTAAACTGTTTTTTTCTCTCAGCACTAGAAAACTACCAAAAATTCTACTCTTCTTTACAGTCACGCTTGGCTTGATTTCTTAATTTTTGGCATATGCAGCTGAAATGGCAAATGTTTTGGTGGTTAAACATGTGCCCAGTATTAAGGTGACAGACACATTTGCACCTTTCTTCTCACTGAGATCTGAAACTGTCAAATCCAGGTTGCTTTGGTAGGCCCAAACTCATCTTCCCAGCCTGAGGAGGTTGCTTTGAAACTCTACTGGCTTCTCTGCCAACATCTAGTTGGCCAGCTTCTTGACCTTTTGGCCTCCTGACCTATGCTGAAAATGAGCAAAGGCCCTAAGAGGAAAAGCAGCATGTAGAAATTGGGCACACCCTGATTAATTTCCCTTCTCCCTTTGATCTGGTCCCTTACATCCTGACTACCTTAGAAACTTTCTATATTTTCATCAAGATTTTGGTGGGGTTTTTGTTTGCTTATTTTCCTGACATAAAAATCATTCTAGAAATTTTCTAAATCATTTTTATAACAAAAATGTTTATGATAACATTATATTCAACTGAACTCATGTTCTACAACTTCCTTAACGTCTTCTCATTTTACAACATTTATAATCTCATTTTCACAAACTTTTACAGTAAGCATCTCAATCCATGTAGCTTTTTTTCTGAATAATTATTTTTCAGAATGAATTGTCAGGAACACAAGATCCATTAATGTTTCCAGGGACATGAACAATGTAGATCTCATTAAAGGCATTTTTTAATAATCTTTCAAAAAGGTTGTGCCAGTCTACAGTATCACTTGTACAATTGCTGCGTTTTTATCACATGCTCTTCATCACTGAAGAATTTTATAATATTTAATTTTGAATGATTTAATAATTGTAAATACTCTATTTCAATTTGAATTATCTTTGCTTAAAAAGTTAAATATTGTTTTATATTTGGGAAATGGGGAGTAATTTTAAAGGCTGCATGCCAATAGAGCTACTAGGTTAATTTCTATAACTATAACAATATATATATATATTAGTCCATTTACCCAGTTGTTTGGGGTATACTTTTTCCTTGTATTTTAAGCAGAATCTTTCATAATGTCCAACATAGGATGTACTCCATAAACATTTATTAAATTGAATACCATTTTCTCTTTCATTTTTCATTGATTTCAGACAGTCTTTGAATAACATTTCAGAAGCTTTATTTGCACATGGTACAAAATTGTGGCTTATCTGTTTAAACCATTTACCATATGTCCAATGTCCTCCTTTCCTGAATGCCTCATTTTGATCTACTTTACCCATCATGAGAAATAATAGATTCATAAGTTATATATCAGTTATCTAGACTTCTATCAGTAGGCTTTTTTTTTTTTTTTTTTTTTTTTATCTAAAGCAAACTGGCAAAGGGGACACAACTGTATTCCTGGACTTGAACAGGAACATAATAATAGGGTTTTGAAAAATGATGACATTACTCAAGGCTGCTAGATAAAGCATGTCAGCCAGTGCTGTTGATTGGAAAAACAGTAAGTTCTGCTCAACCATTATTCTCTACACTCCTATCTGTCTGTAAGCAAAGATAATGGAGCTAACTTGTCATCAGTAATGTGGTTTTGAATTGCTTTCCTAGGAGTAGAAATCAATTTGCAATGATCCTTTCTTGTATTGTAAAATTTCTGGACAAGTTGAAATCATGGCAAAGCAGTTTATTATTATTAATGATATTTTATATATGGTCTTCTCATATAAAAGAGCTGCTGTTCTTGGTGTAACAGCCAACATATTATCAATTTGGCTAGTATAACTGATTGTAATAGTTTTGTAGGCAGAAATATTAATGTTATTTTAAGGAAAAAATTTCACATTAAAATATACAATGCTCTTTTAAAATTCTCTATAGATTTAAAATTATATAGAAACATAAAATATAGTATATCCATCTTGACTCTATAAAATCCTTATATGTGCTATATTAAATTTAGAAGTATCGTTTATTCAGGCAATAACTGCAAGTGTCTCAACTGAATTTATAGTTTATTTAATTAATTATTAAATTAATGAATTATTTTTGAAATATGAAGCCATAAGCTACATTAAGGATTCTAAAATCTCATGAGGCATTGAGAAGCAGGCCAAAAGTTATGAAAAGAAGAAATTTTATTTGTTAAATAAAAATAAATGTAAAAAACAAATTTCTACTTTACTTATTTTTATTTTTATTGATTTTTAGAGAGAGAGGAAGGGAAAAGAAGAGAAAGAGAAACATCACTATGAGAGAGAAACATCAATAGGCTGCCTCCTGCAGCAGGATCAAGCTCACACCTTTTGGTGCACTGGAAGATGCCCAACCAACTGAGCCACACCAGCCAGGACAAAAATAAATATATACTTTAGAGTTCCTCTCTTCCAGAACAGCGAACTAGTAGAAAAAAAGTGTTTACATTTAAATGACTCAAAGAAATACAGAAAAAAAAGTCCTTCAACTCTTGAAATAAAATTGTATTTATTTGGTTCTATTTCCAGGTTTGACATAATGAGGTTGTTCTATTCCTCATGTAGCCAATAATCAATTACCCTTTCCACCAACTCTTATAGATAGTTATCTACACTGGGATTTTGTGGTTAATGAAAGATAGGCATTTCAAGAAGTATCCAGGGAAGCCAGTGTTATTTTGATAACTCATCCTTTTGTCTAGTTAAAAGCAATTAAAATATCAACCAAGAAAGCCAAAGATCTACAAAATATTATTTCCCAGTAGAGAGGGTATCCTAACCCCACTAAAGTAGAAAAGACATAGTCTCAGGAGAAGACAGGCTTTTCACTGAATATACTGTACATTGAACTTTGTAGAAAAGTCATTACAACTTTTATATTTTTTTGCTTTTATCTTTATTACATAATATTTTATTTCTAGACCTGAGTGTTGGTTACTTGGGTATGCCTCAATAAAACAAAAATTATTTAAAATTTAAAAAAAAGAAACTTCACATATTAGAACCAATTTCCAAACTAGCATATATCTAATCTAAACACTTCCTGCCACATAAACTTAGTGTGTTTTAGAATTGAGAAGCCCTGAGTTTTTAGAAATATTTTTATTATTTTGAAATAAAGTCTATTTTCCTATCAAATCCCCCCCCCCCCCCAAATACCTAGGTCTATCTTCTAGAACTATATGGAATAAGTCTATGCTCCTTTTCTGAAACACACCCCTATAAGTAGTAAGACAATTTTTGAAGCAGAAATATTGGGATCATATTGGTAGTTTCTATATGTCTTCATGCCACATTTTATTATTTTCAGGGATTCATGAAACCCAAAACTTTGAACATATTGAGAGTGACTTTCTATAATTTAATGGGCTAGTTTATTTCTTGACTTTGAATTCGAGCAGACTTGTGAGTTTCAGATAATGGCAGACAGCTCTGAAGTAAGAAGCAATCATCAGAGGCCTTACCACAGAGGGCCAGAAGGCTTTTCCTAGCAGCATCTGGGACTGCATTCCTGGATCAAGGAGCAGAAGTTGTACTCTGTTCTATAACTGTTGGAAATGCCTTCCCACCATGACTCCTCATGTCCAGCGTGGTTTTCTGTTCTATTGAGTGCCATAACAATGCCACCGTATCTAATATGGAGTGTCCCTGGAGGCAGACAAGAATCTGGCTTGCTTTGAAGAGTGAATTGTTTGTCCTTGGTTACAGAAATAGTAATGATCTGTTCCTGTGTAATTTAACAACCCCTTCTTGCAACATTTGTAGGAATCATTCTGGGGAGTAAAAGCTTAGTAGCAGCAGTACAGCATTTAACCAAAGGGATTTCATTCTAATATTATTCTCATCCTATTTATTTTCCGTGCTGCTATAAATCTTCTCTGCAAATGTGTTTATCACCTTCATACAGGCACCCCGTAATTTTCAGGGTAAAAGGCAGAGTCTTCTTGTGACATGGAGAAACTTTCTGACCCTACTTCTGCCTGCTTTATCTGCATCATCTATTGCCATGACTGTCTCCACTCAAACCCCAGCCGCAAAGAACCACCAGCACCCCAAAGCCCCACATGCATTCTTGCCTCAGCTGCCTTGTGTGAGCTATGCCCTTTGCCTAAAATGTCCTTTCCTACCACATTTCTCTTCAATGTATACACACCAATAGTTGTCATCTCATCAAATATGCTTCCCCTAACTCCTGAACATCTCTGTGTGCAGCTCCATCCTAGCACAAACCACACCTATATTGGAGCTTTTATTTTGCCCACCCATAGATTGTGAGTGTCTTGAAAATCAGGGGGTCTCTGCATACACCTATGTATCCCCCGCATCTTGTACAATGCCTGGCACACGGTAGTCTCCCTGGAAAATTTATTTTTCTTGTCTTGTACTTTGATAGCTGATAAATGTTCTTTAATATGATCCCTTTACAACCAGCTGCACACATTTATAAGAAAATTGGCCAGACACTGGGATGAAAATGTAAAGAAACAAACCTACCTGTCCCCAATACCTATCAAAACAATGTAATAATTAACCTTGTTGCCAAAGTTGTACAACCACATATCGAACAGATCACAGACCTTTTGGAATCTGTTGTCTCACTAGGAATAATGGGCATTTTCCTTTTTGATAATGGCTGATGTTTGTTATTTTTGTAAAGATACCTCGAGTTCTACTGCTAGTGACAACCATAAACACCTATGTGACCACTGTATGTAGAAAAGCTGACAACTGTGAAGTCCAGATAACAATACATTTGTCATGCTCTTTTACAGTGACAAGTAGAAAACACTGCTTTATATTTTCAGCTTCCTGGTAAATACATTTTGTATCTTCTTTCAAATATTTCCCAGTCATCATGGCTGATGGATTGACAAGCTCAAAATCATTTTGTCACAGGGAAAATTTAGCAAAGCTACACAGCATGGTTCAAGATAGAATAAAGTTCAGAAAATAAAAGAACATGGGTAGAAGAAAATACTGTCTACATCAGGGCATGCTACACTTAGATTAAGGAGAAAAGTCAAAAAACATTTCTCTGCATAAGATTATCCCGCCTTTATATACACAAACATATACATTGTTTTTTTCATTCAGTAAAATAATAAAAGCTGCCAATAGAGAATTTAAAACACAAAGCATGTCCTTTTACTTAGGAATAACTACTAATAATAACAATCTAGTGACCACCCATTTTAATTAAAATAACCCAACCAATTCCTCTTTGTAATTCTAGGCACGTCCGTTGCTATAGATATGACCATTGGAATTAGCCTGACTGTGTGGTCAGCCCCGCCATTCTCAGTAGTGTTCAGTTACCTGTATTGTATTGTGAGTGTGGCATGTACAGAGATAGGGGATTATGTGAGAGAAATATTTACTCAGCACTAACTCTTTGCCAGGTATTGGTCAGTTTCATTACATGTTTTTTAAGCATTACAAGAACCTGATGGGTATTTGTAGGATCTGCTTTTAACATAGGAGGAAACTGTAACTCAAATTAATAGCCACGTCAGGATTAAAATCCATATCAAAATGACTTCAAAGCCCCCACTCATTCCATAGCATCACATTATCAGTGCGACACCTCCCTTGGGGTTCCATCTTCATGTAGTTGGTGTCAGTACTGAGCAGGATGGGGAGCTGCCCAAATAGGCGACATCTGTATTCTGTCCTATCAAGTTGGCCTAGTTTATCTGCTTCCATATCACATGCTTAAATTTTAAAATATGAAATATAAAAATAAAAAGCTTTTCTCATTTGTAAAAAATAAAAAAGGAATCTATAGTTCTATAGCTTTAAAGCTTCATAAATGATTCTCATGTGGATGCTAAACAATATTCTGAATTTTTCTATCTGCTTAAGTCAAATCCCTTATTATCTATTAAAAACCTACTAAGGCACACTGACAAAGGCCAATTTTCTACTAAAACCAAATAAGTAGCAGAAAATCCATCTTATGATTTTTCTGAGTTGTTCCCAGAGCATAGAAAGTATCCCTCATTGACCAGAGATTGTCCCAAAAGTGCTTTTGACATAAAAAGAAGTCATCAGCCCACCAGAGGAAGGGCTAAGTGGTAGAGAAAAGATTAATAGTTTGTGATTAACCTGGAACTTCCATACACATTCTAGAGTCCACCCAGGGAAAAGGGGAGGGGATTAAGGGTTCAGGTGGGTTAGTTTTAAAACAGAGGCAGCTTTTCAAGATGGACTCAGCTGTGTCCACGCAAAGAGAAATAAGCTGACAGGGCAAACTCTTACGCTCAAATTGAAGAGACAAAGATGTGGATGAATCACAACTTACTGGAGCAGAAACCAATGAGTAAAATTCCTCCTGGGAGCCAATGCAGAAGTAGGAAAGCCTAAACTTTAATTGATGAATCTCTGGAGACTGTGGACAAGTCTGAGAAATAAAAACTCCAGAAAGGACCTAATCATCAGGGGCTCCCATACTTTTGTGAGTTTTACTGCCAGGAGCTCTCCCAGGTTCTCACCATGGGAGAAAAAGCCCTCTATTCTATCTACAGGAGGAGGGAGAAAAGGAATCATTCTGAAATATGCCAGAGCATTCAAATTATGGAAGATG